>NW_016803114.1:279190-296351 GCF_001698545.2 Rhinopithecus bieti
ATCTCAAGAACATAAAATGATGTAAAGTGAATCAAAGTATGTACCAAGTTAATATTAAAATGCTTCTTCATATGGTCTTTCACTAAAGTAATCAATGTAAAATAATATAAAATGTGTTTTGCTTGAATATTTAGTGAATGTTCAAAGAATCACAATTTTTGAGCTTTTACATCCAGAGTACTATACTATGTGAAAATACTACAGTGCCTCATATAAAAAAGCACAGTGATAAAATTCCACATGTAAAATAGCCTAAATATCAATAATAATTACATTCTCCATAATCTTTTATTATCTAAAACTTCAAATCCATCCATCTTTTTCAGTGGTTTGAGTGAGCACTCAAAACAATCACGTTTATTCAGGTTTAAAACTAAATTTCTCCTCTTGAAATCTGGAGGCATAGAGAGTAGACACTTAAGGTAATTTTGTCCAACTTCTTAAGCCCATGTATGTGGAAACAGTCTACAACATCTCATTATGTCATCATTGATGCACCTTCTTCACCAGTGGCATCTTGGGAAATATGAAGGTCTTCGAGCATCTCAGCCAGACTAATTCGAGGTGCTCCTTCATCATCTGTGTCACTTTCCACAGGGATAGTTGAATCTAAAAAAAAATACAAAGAGAATAAAATAAATACAAAGTATTTATATGTATACAAAGTATTAAGTATATTTGAAAATATACAAATATCTACCTTTACCATTATTATGTAACTATATTGTATCAGAAACTCTTGTCTCTTACAGCAGTCATTCAAATTATATTCACTGAACGAATGAACTGAATAACTGTATGAATATACTTCCACCACTATAGGAGTGAGCAACTTAAAGGATCAGGCTAGAATGCAAATAATATTAACTGTAACATACAAAACAGTATTTTATAAAGTTTTATTTATTGTTTTGCAAGTTTTTTTTCTGTAGAAGTCTGACTAGAGTAGTTGAAAAAACAATTAAAGACATTTATGAGAATCAAGGCTTAAGATACCAAAATCATCACACTAGGAACTACACTTATATACACAACAAATGACTTAAACACTCCTAGAACACCAACCTCTGTAAATGTTGACATTTTTTCTAATTGCCTCATCTTCTTCAAGATCTTCAAGAAAATCTTGGTATTGCCTTTAAATAAACATTTAAATATTTCATCAGCAAAAATATACAGTTATATTTTCTTCATTGTAAGGACTATGTAGACATACTGCTGTTTCCCACTCACATTTCATGATACAATTTTATATAAACTCATTTTTTTTAGACATTGGCATCTTCATCAGTAAAGCCACTTTTTGAATCATTCAATAAACTGTTTTAGAACATTTTCTTCATTTCTGCTTAAATTATTTGAGAAATAACACACTTGGCATCAATGAGCTGTTTCCTCAAGCTAGAAGTACTCATCTGCTATTTGTGATATTCATAATGTAATTATTTATTATAAAGTCATGTGCCACATACTCTATGATGTTCACACAACAAAATCACCTACTGATGCATTTCTCAGAAGGTATGCCCACTGTTAAGCAAAGTATGACTATATTTTAACTTTTCAAATGAATTGTTTACATTAACACTACAATTATTAGGTCATAAACCAGGAGATAATTACTAAATCTGTGTTAAATGTCTTTACATCATCTTACATTGATTCCATTAATACCTTGATAAGAATCCAAGATTATAATAGAGTGGAAGGATCAATTATGTGATTCCTATTTCTTTACAACATAAAAAGTATTATCATAAAGATTTCCTTTGAGACAACATAAGAGATTTAAAGAAAAGCAAGACCTTTCATCATCTGTATCCATGTTTTCTCTCTCTCTTGCAAGCTCTTTCAATTTCCAGTTTCTACGACGCTGACGTTTGGTCCGGTCATAGCTCTTCTTGATTAATACCTGCAAGATAAATATTTGTAAAGTTATAAAGAATGGGAACTATACAGTGAGGCCACAAAATTCAGTAAAGCGAAAAAATGACCAAACTAATGACAGTGGTTACACCTCAGGAGAAAGGGGAAGGGATGGTGAGGCAGTGCCAATAGGACTTTTAAAATTTTTCTCCATGTATTTTAACTTTTTATGAGAATGGATTCAAGCATTATTTGTATAATTGTTAAAATTTACTAAAGTTTTCAGTGACTGAATACTATTTTCTTAATAAAACTGCAGTTTTCTTTTAACTCAAACTTCAGTTTTCAGCTACCATTCATATAAATCATTCTGAATATCCCAAGTAGATACTTTTTCTTTCTCTTATTCCCACCAATAAGCATTTACAGAACTATATATAACTTTCACAACAATGTATTTTAGAATGCTTAATTATAGAATGAAAATAATTTTACAAAACACAAAATCTTGTAAGACTGCCATGATCTCCTCTTATGACCTTGTTAGAAATACTTATTTAGATTTACACTCCAACCATGCTGTTATTCCTAATTTATCAACTAACAAAAGCACAACTGGGCAGGTGGTCGGAGTCCTTGATTTGTCGTGGCTCTTTTTTTTTTTTGCTCACTGCTAAAGAAATCAATGTTTATTCTAAAAGATTAAGCAAGTAGAGAAGACAGGGTCTTTCACACTAATTTCATTCGGTTTCTAATGATTCTTAACCTCATCATGTTTTCCAAGACTTGATAAAGTGAAGATTATTTTTCAATGACATTTTATTCAGCTTTGAGTAACAGCCTTAACTCTAAATGCCTTCTTAACTGAACAATATATGTGAAACGAAGTGAGCCTAATAAAAATGACCTGAATAAATGCTAAATGTCATCATTTTTAGCTGCAAATTTATTTATTTATTTATCTTTTGGAGATGGAGTCTCGCTCTGTCGCCCAGGCTGGAGTGCAGTGGCGTGATCTTGGCTCACTGCAACCTCCACCTCCCAAGTTCAAGCAATTCTCCTGCCTCAGCCTCCTAAGTAGCTAGGACTACAGGTGCATGCTACCATGCCCAGCTAATTTTTTATATTTTAAAAGATGGGGTTTCACTGTGTTGTCCAGGCTGGTCTCGAACTCCTGAGCTCAAGCAATCTGCCCACCTCAGCCTCCCAGAGTGCTAGGATTACAGGCGTGAGCCACCACACCCGACTAAATTTATTTTTGCTCTACAGATAGTATCAGGTATTTTGAGAGAGAATGCAAATGTGATTAGAAGAGGAACAAAAAATCACAATAAATCTTGGATTTACCCCACCAAGAAAAATTATTTAAAATGAAACCAGGCATGATAGGTGACACCTGTAATTCCACCTACTTGAGAGGCTGAGGTCAGAGGATCACTTGAAGCCAGGAGTTCCAGACCAGCCTGAGCAACATAACAAGATCCCATCTCTACAAAACATTTTTTAAACATTAGCTGGGAGTGGTGGCATGTGCCTGTAGTCTCAGCTGCTCAGGAGGCTGAGGTGGGAGGATTACTTGAGCTCAGAAGTTTGAGCTGCAGTGAGTGATGATCATGACTGCATGCAAGCCTGGGCAATAAAGCAAGACTCCCCTTCCTCCCTTCCTCCCTTCCTCCCTCCCTCCCTCCCTTCCTTCCTCCCTTCCTTTCTTTCTCTCTTTCTTTCTTTCTTTTTCTTTTTTCTTTTCTTTTCTCTCTCTCTCTCTCTCCCTCCCTCCCTCCTTCCTTTCTTTCTTTTCTTTCTTTCTTTTCTTTCTTTCTTTTCTGTCTTTCTCTCTCTCTTTCTTTCTTCCTTCTTTCTTTCCTTTCCTTTCCTTCCCTTTCCTTCCCCTTCCCCTTCCCTTTCCCTCCCCTCCCCTCCCTTTTCTTTTCTGTTCTGTCCTCCCTCCCTCCCTCCCTCCCTCTCTCTCTCTCTCTTTCTTTCTTTTTTTTTTTTTTTTTTTGAGACAGAGTTGTTTTTGTTGCCCAGGCTGGAGTGCAATGGCACAATCTCAGCTTACTGCAACCTCTGCCTCAGCCTCTCGGGTTCAGGTGATTCTCCTGCCTCAGCCTCCCAAGTAGCTGGGATTACAAGAATGCACCACCATGCCCTAGAGGCAGGGTTTCTCCATGCTGGTCAGGCTGGTCTCAAACTCCCGAACTCAGGTGATCCACCTGCCTAGGCCTCCCAAAGTGCTGGGATTACAGTCTTGAGCCACCACACCCAGCCTCCCGTTTTTTTAAGGAAAAAGAAAAAAAAAAAGACTTTTGCTATTATACCTTATCTGCAGTTTCAGAAATCTCTAAATTGACTTGTTATTTTCAAAAGTGTGAACTCCTACCTACCCCTAAGAGTTACATTCATCCTCTTTAACACAGGAAAAAAGGGAAAAATCTAAAGCCTTACCACATCTGGAACTCTATCTGAGTTCATTTTGTTGACATGCTCATCATTTAAGTTACAATTGGCCAAATCAAACCTGAAATGTAAACAATGAAAAACTTAGTGACCATTTACCCTTTGTGTGTAACTTTATTTTATGGATATCACCTAAAAATCAAACATTTAATATGCTTCCCACTTTAAAAGTTCTGTCATTTATTACACAATGAACATGCTTCTGTAGATGCTGGTAAAGATAATAAGGAACTCTGAATTTCATTTATAATCAATTATTGTCCACCTTGCCATACATCTGTAAAAGCAAAACAGACTTACATATCAGTCCAACTTTAGAACTCAATTAGATGCTTCCTTCTAGTTTATTTTAAACAAAACAAAACAAAACAAAATCTCATTCTCTAGTAAAAGAAACTGAAATCCTAAAAGCAAAAGTAATATTTGAGGGTTTAATCAGACACTCACTGATAAGCTCTGATTCAGAAATAATTGATGTATGCCTTTACAAGCCTTTGTATAAATAGTTGACATATCTTAAAAGTGAGTTACCTCATCAGTAGCAAATGCACAATAAAAAACGACCCAATCTGCAAAAGCAGCTCTAAATATGGATATAACCACATAACTTCAAGGTTCAATTAACAAAATCTTAGAACAAATTACTCTTTAAGATTATAACCAAAATGGAGTAACTACGGGCTTCTGTCCAACCCACAGTTTAATTTAGTTATCAACAATAAAATGAGTTATAAGGTTCCTAAGAACCCTTTGATCTTTTTAGAGTAAGCAATGTTAGTATTTTAGGTGGTTTTGCTGGTTCCCAAAGGAAATTTGCAATCCCACTTGGTAGTTTAAAATATGAAATAATACAAACCCTAACACCAGGTCTCCGGGATTTAGAAGATGTCCCAAATGAGTACGACAAAAATACTGTTTATCTGTATTCATTTCAGATGTCTTCTGTATCCAGACTTCCCCGAGGGTATGCTTAAGAGGAAAGAAAATGTACTCTTCAATAATCTAAACATAACTCTAAAAGCATCTCAGAGAAAAGTTAAATACAATATTGATTTTGGTTTTCTAATTTTAAAGACAGAAATTTTTTTTTTATTTTGACATGTGAAACACTGTCAAAATTAACAAATTACTGACTCATGAGTACAGAAAGACACACAAGCAATTCATAAAATAAATCATTGACTTTTCTAAGATTTTATTCAAGACTTTTATAAAACATTAACAATTTCCCTGAAAATATATATATGTAGAATTTTGAAAAGAAATGTTTTCACAGGAAGATGGGCCAATATAGGCAGAGTGAACAAAGTAAGTGAAAAGGTAGGGGAATCTTAAAGCAAGAAAGTATTCCAAGCAAACTCTTTCCTGACACAAGGGTTCAGACAAGACAGCCTAGAAATCCTAGTAGTAAACCACTAGAGAAGCCAAATCTTTATCAAATTAGTTTTTAAAGTATCTACTAGTGTAGAGTACAATCATTCATATATATATATACAAATACATATCACAGAAACAACATCCCAATTTTTAAACTAGAAAACTATCAATTCCCTTTCCAACATGCCAACACCTTTAACAACAAAGACAGACCAACTAAAGTGAGATCAAGTAACAGTTATAAATAAAATTAAGGAATCTCAAAATAAAGTTATGAAAAGAATCATTACTTCTTATTGCAGTTGGTCAAAGAAAAATAAATGAAAAAAAGAAAAGAAAAGAAATAGAGTGGAAGGAGAAACTGAAATAAAAGACAAGTCTCAAACTTAAGAACTGCAAAAGAAAAGTCAATTAACAGGGAAACTAAATTTTATTTAACAGGACTTACTTTCTAAATATTAGACTTCCTCTACTTGTAAGAAATTTATTAACCTCTTCTGTCTTTTAAAAACCAAGAAAATATAACATCTGGTTTTCTGTCTGCCTGAGGGGAAGTGGTACTCTACATTTATTATAAATGAAAAGTTTGCCCTTAAGTGTATTATCTTAATTTTTAAATAAAATGTAGAAAGTCATCTGTCTTCAATTTCCATTGATTTTTCCCAAATTATCACAAGTTATTTTGTCTCAAGAAGCATTATTAGCGCGTGCGCACATATACACATACACACACACACACACACACACACACACGCGCACGTACCCTGGGAGTCTCTAGATACTATTTCACAGTAAAAGAAGCCAGACTTTCATCTTTGAAGAAACATTTGATTTCAGATATGGGTTAGAAACCATACATGTGATTTTGGAACACCTGAATGCTGTGTTGTGCCAGAAATCAAGGATGCTTTCAAAGATTAGGAAAGTTATGTCAAAACAACAATAGGAACCATTCTGAAGGGGCTCCCATTGAAAAAATTTGGGGCAATATGAGGATTTTTAAAAAAGGAAAGTCCAGGCACTCATGTTCATGCCTATAAGGGAGGCAGGAGGATTGTTCGAGATCAGCCTGAAAAAACAGTGAGACTGACTCTACAAAAAATTAAAAAATAGAAATTAGACAGGTATGACAGCGTGCTGAGGTGTGAGGTGGTAGGATCAATGGAGCACACAAGCTCAAGGTCCCAATGACCTATGGTCATACCATTGAACTCCAGCTCTGAGAGACAGAGTGAGACCTTGTGTCTTTTTAAAAAAAAAAAAAAAAAAAAAAAGGAAAAGACTAAGGGAGAGGAGGGGAGAAGAAAACAAAAGAAAATACAGTAAATATATAATATTTATACTTCATGAGATCATAGTGATAATCACAGAGACACCACCTGTACGTGTAAGCTAATTTTCACCACTGGAAATGACTCCTAGATCAACTCTTTACTCTAAAAATATTTACTAAAAGAATTAATAATTTATACATAGGCCAGAGGAGGTGGCTCATGCCTGTAATCCTAACACTTTGGGAGGCCAAGGCAGGAGGATTGCTTGAGCTCAGGAGTTCAGCCTGAGTAACATGGAGACCCCATCTCTACAAAGAAATAAAAAAATTAGCTGGGCATGGTGGCAAACACTTGTGGTCTCAGCTACTTAGGAGGCTGAGGCAGGAGGATCACTTGAGCCCAGGAGTTTGAAGCTACATTGAGTTATGAAGCCACACTGCACTCCAGCCCAAACAACATGACAAGATCATGTCTAAAATTAATTAATTAATTAAAAGAATGCATGCAGATGAGCATTTCAGGAATGCTACATAGCCCCTAGTTAATAATGAAAAGCTCTTCTTTAAGAATGACAGCTAATAAATGTAGAATAGAAATAGAAAATGCACCACTTTGTAACCCTAAATAAAATAATTAATTTGTGGGCAAGAATTACCAACAGATGCTAAAGCCAGAAAAAAAAAAAGATAACAGGAACTCAATACTTGCATATTATTATAGTATGAAAGCCACAGATTGCTTGCTGGTCAAAACCAAAAAAAATCCTAACATTACAATGGAGGAATCTATCGCTGCTATGTTAACAAGTGAAACAGTCAGACATTACTTGTCTCTTTTACATGCATCACCTCTGAACTGTTCTGGCAAGAAAAATTTAACCTAAACGTAACCAAACCTTTAGATCAACTTTCCAGTTTAGAGGAAACACAAGGAATTAAGAAGCAAGTTAAATGGCATCATGAGGAAAAAAGATAGATTTAGAAGGTGGAGTATTCTACAAGATAAATGCATTAGTTGTCTAAGGAAGCTGGTATCATAACCAATAAAAGAAAAAAGAAGGGGCCTATTATTAAATAAAAAGACTAAAAAGGTATAATATTCCCATTTAATATGTGATCTCCAATTGAATACCTGTTTGAACAAGGCATAAAAGACACTTTTGGGACAAATGAAGAAATCTGAATATAGTAATCCCCCTTTATCCACAGTTTCCCTTTCAAAGGTTTCACCTGCCCACAGTTAATCGCTATCCAAAAATAGGTTGGTAGAGTAGAATTAGACAACTCTGAGAAAGAGACTACATTCACACAACTTTTATTACAGTATATTGTTATAATGGTCTATTTTATTATTAATCATCGTTAATCTCTTACTGTGCCTAATTTATAAATTAAACTTTATCATAGGTATGTTTGTATAGGAAAAAACAATATACATAGAGTTTGGCACTATTGTGGTTTCAAAAACCCACTGGGATTCTTGGAATGTATCCCCTTGGATAAGAGCAGAATACTGTGTAGACTATATGTTTTATAGATATGGTAACAATATTTTCATTATGTAGAAAAATATTCCTGTGTCTGAGAGATGTACACTGAAGTATTTAGTATTTGGTGATGACCTTTTAAAAGTCAAGATAACCACTACAAAAATAAAGGTCCTCCGCTATAAAAATAAAGCAAAGAAATGCCTCTTTTTTATATAATGGAGTAAACATTTAAAAGATTTTCCTACACAAAAGAGAATAAATTAACATTCTAAGTCTAATAATTTCCACAATGACCACATATTAAAAGACAAAAAAAAAAAGAAGAACTTTTGTCCTAATGTGGTGCTAAGTTTGGATTCCATACTGTGGAATCACCAACAAATTTTTATTTTAAAGAGGGACTGAAACAATAATAACTGAGGAAAAAAAAATTCACTGGCAGGTAGGATGTAGCTTACCTTTTTTGATATCATTCCAGCACCTGCAGCACGTTTTATATCTCGGACTATGCTGCATTCCATCACAATAAACTCCTCTAGCTGTTTGGGATGACATAAACTATTGAAAGGGTGACTCCAGAAAGTACTCCCATCAATATCTGCAACTAAAATAAGGATAGAACACAAAACATAAGAAAACTATATACTTCAGAGTCATCAAATGTATTAACTAAGAAGAAACTGGTAGATACCAACTGGGAAGTGGCAAGTCAACAGAACTAGTGTCAACTCACTCCTTAGGGTCATCAATTACTCCTATAAACCAACCACAAACTTCTCAAAGCACAAGAAAAATATATCAGATGCCAAACATATCTTAAATAGTTACTATAACCAGAATGCCACAGGGCTAAGTGCCTTTTAAATAAGATCAGATTCAATCAGTGGTATAGTTGTTTCATGTGCTGGCACTTTATTTTAGAAACATATCTGTCATCTTAGCTGCTTAGTTTACGGGAAATACAGCCTAGTTCTACCAGATAGGTAAAGAATGTCCATCCCAATACTGCAAACAGATCTTTAACTTATGAATCCTAACTGATAAAGATAATGAATGACTTTCCAGAAAAATATCAAAATAAACTCACTTTTTGCATAAAGGAAACTTGTATTACAGAAAATACCTGAAAAAGATCAAGTAGAAGATACATCCAAATACTAAGATAACTACTAAAATGTGGTCTTAAAAAATAATTTACTCTATAGAGAATGTTAAAAAATGATCTACAGTAATAACAAAATCAGCTAAAATTCATATTCAAATTAAATGTTCCAATGGGCCACAAAAAGCCAAATGTTCCAAAATTTAAAATAACTGCTAGGCACCAAATTTTGGCAATGGACTAAATAGTCCCAAAAATTAAATAAGGTAAGTAAGTCAATTTCAGGCTGGAAGGTAGTGGCTCACGCTTGTAACCCCAGCACCTTGGGAGGCCAAGATGGGGAGATTACAAGGTCAGGATTCGAGACCAGCCTGGCCAACACAGTGAAATCCCGTGTCTACTAAAAATACAGTAATTAGCTGGGCGTGGTGGTGGACGCCTGTAATCCCAGCTACTTGGGAAGCTGCAGCAGGAGAATTGCTTGAACCTGGGAGGCAGAGGTTGCAGTGAGCCAAAATTGCGCCACTGCACACTAGCCTGGGCGATAGAGCTAGACTCCATCTCAAAAAAAAAAAAGTCAATTTCAGTAAAAATCAATGGAATAAACCAGTAGATATGTAAAAGTTAATAGAATTGTTTCTTCAAATAAAAAATACAGGAGTAACTAATCAAAGTCTTGTATTTCCACAGTGTTTTGTATTAAACAATAGCACAAATTTTAACTAACGTTTCAAAACAATATTAGCAAGAATGCCTGAAAAATTAACAACACGAATTATTATTGTTCGTCATACAGAACAAAACTGTCAAGGCAAATCATTTCCAGAATTTACCTTGTAGGGTGTTTGGATCAATGAGGTGAATGGCACTGGTTACTCGAATACACACACAAATCTGGTTCATATTTCCCAGGCTTTGTGCCAGTTTTGGAGACAGACAGACAACATTATCCTAGGCATAAGAACTAACATTTAGAATGAGGCATATCCTAAATAACAGCTCAATAAACACCCAATCCAACTGCACTTGATCAACCAAAACGTTATTTTCAATTTATCAATCAACAAAGAGACTAAAGAAAAGAATCAGACCTTAATTATGACCGGCATTTTGTGTTAATAAAAATGCTTTTAAAAAAATCCTGGCTGAGCATGGTGGCTCGCTCCTATAATTCCAGCAATATGGAAGGACAAGATGGGAGAATCCCTTGAGCCCAGGAGTTCAAGTCTAACCTGGACAACTATGGAGACCCTGTCTTCACATATATATATTTTTTAATTAGTCAAACATGGTGATGCATGCCTGTGGGCCTAGCTACTTGGGAGGCTGAGGTGGAATGACAGCCTGGGCCCAGGAGGGCGAGGCTTCAGTGAGTTGAGGTGGTGCCACTGCACTCTAGCCTAGGTGACAACAAAACTGTGTCCAAAAAAAAAAAAAACTCCAAGGCCTATTCACCAAGCTATTATTATTTCCATTTTACTGCAGTGTAAATGCCTCATCACTCTACATGTTAATACAGTGTACATTCTAAACAGAGTACTATAAACATCAGGAGGAGAGTGATTCTATAAATCCACCTGTGACTTCTTTCAATCTCCATTAAAAATAAACTTCAAAGGAACATATTTCTCTTACATGGCTACATGTGCCAATATACAAGCAAAGATTTAAGCCCAAAAAAGTCAGGTATTCATTTATATTGGGAGACATGAAGCAGCAACGTATCTGTTTTTAAACTGAATTAAAATACAAAAAAGATCTGAGTTATATTTTAAGGTGTATCTATTCACAATCATAACAGTGATTAGTCCAGTCCTTGTTTTTTAATACATGAGTTTCCAAAGATAAACAAATCTACTTTTTTACATAGTGTAAGACATACGTTAATTTTTACATGTGTAAAACTCAGTTACACAAGGCCTAAATATGCCCTCACACCTAAATTCACATTGCTCAAGCTTTGTATTAGGGAAACATTCACTGTTTTAAACCAGAGGTTGGCAAAATGCCACCCTCAGGACAAATCTGACCCAGTATCTTTTTGTAAATAAAGTTTTACCGGAACACAGCCCTGACATTCCTTTACATATTACCCATGCTACTTTTATACAACAATAGCAAAGCTGAGTAACTGCAAAAGAGATTATACGGCCTGAAAGTTAAAAAAATTTACCATCTGGCTCTTTACAAAGAAAGTTTGCTGACCCTATTGTAAGCTATCATTTCATCCCTAGTACATACTATAAAACAGCAACAGCAGCTTTAAAGCTTTAGAGGCACAGACCTGGGTGCAAATCCTAGCTTCATCATTTTGTGATGAAGCTAGGATTTTGTTAGACAACTTTGGGCAAGTTGGCTAACCTCTTCAAACTTCAATTTCCTCATCTTCAAAATGATATGGCTTACCTCAGTTATTATGAGATGAGAATGAGGTGAAAGACACTAAAGTATCTACGTTAACTTTATGCAGAATGGTCATAATAAATAATGGCAGTTATCATTATTGGTGGTTTAATAATGACATATAAATTCTTACATGGCAGAGATCTATAGTTATACAATCCTCAGTACACAGCCTTCTATACAATAGATGCTCAACAACTATTTATTGAATTGTAATTCATATATTTTTGAAGCAGAGTTTTATCTTAGTACAATAAAATGAAATAATCTACATTTTAAATGTTTTATTCAGCTGTTTTAAAATCATAAAAATGATTCTATGATCTCATTTTCACATTATCCCAATATTCTTTAATTTCTGGCCAAAATTTTGTTTGTATATGTTCCACAAAGTGGCTCACTAATAATGATTTTAATGTCATTTCTTTTATTCAATTTAACTGAGCTATCACATAGGCTCACAGGATCACAAATTTTAAACAATATGGATTTTATCAACTGTAACCAGGTCTTTTCATTTTAATACACCAAAATAAAAGGCATGTCAATTCATAATTATAAGCATGATTTTTTAAAAAACATGTATCTTTTAACATGGCTGAATATGTTACAAATCACTTAAGGAATTTATTCTAAATTTTTAACCAACCCTAGACGAAAACCAGGAGCTACAAATTACATATAAGCCAATTAATTACTTGTACTCTTTTACAGATATGGATTAAATGAAAAAAAAAAAGTACCTTGCATATTGGAACAATTTCCACAGAAAAAGTGCTTTTGTAATTGTATGTGTTATTATGGATATCTTGAGAGATCAGTCTTTGTGATGCTTTGTATCTATTAAGAAAAAAGTTAGTGGTAATATAAAGACAAAGGTCATTAACTTGTACAGACTCAGGAATATCAATTTTCATTAAATCAAACCATCATCGTCCAAAGTCTAAAATGGCTTCCTGACGCCTCCTCTGGTAAAACCTAGTGTCCTCCACTTGCATTTCAAAACCTTCACCAATCTGACTAAGCCCTACCTTTTCTACCAAACCTCTAGAACACGCTGTTGGCTCAGACCAATCTACTTTCTATATAGCATTATTAAAAGTCACACTAATGCCCACTGCAAGTCTGTTCACACTAATAGTACCTTTCAATATAAACTCCAGCTATGAAAATTTCCTGATCTTTGGAGCACAAGTCCTACCTCCTCTATGAGTGTGTGGTTAACGCAATATATGCTTCCTGATTGTATAAGTATCTCTACTACAATTTTAAAGAGAAGTTGTCTGAGCCTGAAGAATATATGTGATCCACATCCATTCCTGGGTCCTTAGACTTAGTCACAGTCAGGTCCTGAACATACCTACAGGGAACTGTACACTGAAGAAATTCGACCATCTTCTGAGCATGTTGTTTTGAGGAATAATAAAAATCCAGACCATCTTAAAAAAAAAAAAAGCCATATGAAAATAATTATGCAAAATAGAATTCTCCTCTACTAACATGACTATATTATACATTATATCTGTTTTAAACAAAATCAAATTATTAGAAAACTTTATTGTAGTCACAACAGATTAGAGATATCACTTAAGACTTCTTTGGCAAAAAGACAGACAAAATAAATCAGCAAATGAAAATAAAACTCATAATTTTAATTCTAGAAAAAATAAAACTCAAGGCCAAGGGGGACAGAAAAACAAAGAACAAAGAAAGTTTATGAACAGCCAGGCACCGTGGCTCATGCCTGTAATCCCAGCACTTTGGGAGGCTGAGCCAGTCGGATCATGAGGTCAGGAGATCAAAACCATCCTGGTGAAACCCCGTCTCTACTAGAAATACAAAAAATTAGCCAGACGTGGTGGCACGTGCCCGTAATCCCAGCTACTCGGGAGGCCGAGGCAGGAGAATCGCTTGAACCCAATTGGCAGAGGTTGCCGTGAGCCCAGATTGCACCACTGCACTCCAGCCTGGGTGACAGAGCAAGACTTCTTCTCAAAAAAAAAGAAAATTATTTTATGTAATAAATGGATTAATATACCAAGAAGGTAACAGGAAACTATCTGAGATACAGAAAACAAAAACTATTAGAAAAAGAAAAAAAAATTAACACATATTAACACATACAATCATTGTGAAGGACTAGAATGGGACTCTCTCAAAACCAAAATGATAAAATTGACAAAAAACAGTAACAATTCACAGAACTTGAATAACCAACTATCAAGGTCAAGTTAACTGAGATTACAGAATACAGTTCTAAGAAAGAATACATATTTTTTCAAACATTCATAAAATATTCATTTAAAAAACATGAATTAAGATTTTAAACAGAAAAACAATTTCAATAAATACTAAACAGTAGAAATTACTAAAGACAACATTATCTCATCACAAAGCAGTAGCACTAGGAATCATCAAGAAAGGAATAGCCAAAGGCAAAACTACCTAGCTGAGAAATATTAAACATATTCTTGCAAATAACTCAACTAAATATAATTACCAAAACAGCCAATACTAAAACTACCCAGAATAGCCAAAACAATTTTGAAGAAAATGAACATTACATATTTAACATCAAAACTCACTAACTTTAGTAAGTATTCAAGACAGCATGGTACTAATATAAGGATGGATATAGAGATCAATGGGAGTAGACTTGAGATTCTAGAAATAAACCATTACATTTACAGTCACTAGATCTTTGACAGAAGACCCAAGGCATTCACTGAGGAAAAGACAGAGTTTTCACTGGGATGAAGAATATCCACACAGAAAAACATGAGTTTAGACACTTATCTCACACTCTGCACAAAAATTAACTCAAACAAGACCTAAATATATAAGACCTAAAACTATTAAAACATTTGAAAGAAACTACAGGGGAAAATCTTTGTGACCTTGATTAGACAGTTTTTAAGCATAACCCCAAAATCACAATTAAAAGAAAAAACTTGATAAACTGGACTTCATCAAAATTTAAAACTTTTGCAATTCAAACGACACCATTAAGAATACCCGGCGTGAATTTTCTCCTACACACTAGGAGAAAATATGTGCATACCATATATGCAGTAAGAGACTTGTATCCAGAATATGCTCAACATCGTTAGTCATTAGCAAAATGGAAATTAAAACCACAATGAGATACCACTTCATACCACCCTCTAGAATGGCTATAAACAAAAATATAGTAACAAGTGTTGAGGAGGATATGGAGAAATATTGCTGGCAGGAATGTAAAATGGTACAGCCACTCTGAAGCAGTTTGGCAGCTTCTTTATATTAAACATAAATTTACCATATGACTTGGTAATTCCACACCTAACTATGTACCCAAAAGAATGAAACAGCTGAGGTCAAATAAAATACACAATGGGCAGTGGAAAAAGGTAGCTATAAGTACCAGCTACAGACCCATTATGGTACTCAGAAGAAAATTTATGACCTTAAATATATTTATTAGAAATTAAAAATAAACTAAGCTTTCAATTAATTAAAACAAAACAGAACTAAAGAGAGTTGAAGGGATTAGTGTTAAAAAACAAAATTGAGAAAAAGATTGTTTAAAATAAAACTAAAAATAGTTTTTTGAAAAAACATAATAGATAAAAGTTGCAAGTCTAAGGTGAGCTGAGTAGAAAAAGAGAAAAGATAAACATTAGGAACAACAGAGAGGACATAACTACAGTTACAGATGAGATTTATTACATTTGTTCAATTTTATACCAAGAATCTAAAAAGCTAGATGAAATGTTTTTTCTTGGAAAACGGTATTAAAATTGACTCAAAGGGTAGAATACCCGAGAGGTGAATATCATAAAAGAAACTGAAAAGACATCCCCTAAAAGATATCAAATAGGATGGCTTAATGGGCAAGTTCTTAAAAAATTTCAAGAGGTTAATTAAACAGTAGGTAGAAAGAAGGCAAGCTTTCTAACTCTTTCCAGTGTCACTCACATAACTGAGAGCAAGACTGGACAGAAGTATGTATGCATATATATCAAAGAGAAACCTCAAGAAACATTATACTTAGGTATGAAACACAAAAAGATAATTATGTTTGACATTAGGAGAAAATTAAAAATTCAGTTTCTCAGTTGCTCTAGCCACATTTCAAGTACTCAGCAGCCACACATGGCTAGTGACTATACCATACTGGACAACAATGCAGATAAAGAACTAAGTTTTTTTTTTTTTCTTTTTTTTCTAACAGAAAGTTCTTTTGGACAGTACTAATCCAGATATTATCAGTAAAATAAGATTACTTAGGTATGTTGAAATAAAATCCGACATCATTTCAAATGCTTCTGAGTTTTAACTCACCATGAATCTCTTTGATACGAAGTGTATTCTGATGCATTCCATATTTCAGAATTAACTGCTCCAGATAATAGAAAGTTTTTTTGTGCAAAGTCTAAAATATAAATTATTTGATCAATAAATGCCCCACAAAAAGCCATTTATAAGTATAGGACATACATACCATCTACAGATACAGCACACTGATTTTTCAAACAATAACAATCTTTAAAGATTATCTAAAATGTAATAATGATCTATTTCCAAAGGTGAATGCTCAGGGAACCAGACTATCCCTGGTACCCACAGGATGTAGAAAGAAGGGAAAGAGGTTTTACTAGCTATCTTATAATTGACAAAGATGAAATACAAGATGTAGGACTCACTCATCATCTTCTCTCATTACCTTTTGCCTCACTTGAATCACAGCCTTCCAGAAATCCTTAGCTTCTACTCTATGGCAATCTCCACACATTTGAGACTGAACAACATAATCCACCACAAACACTTGTTGAAGGATAGCACCATTCATCACCTGATAAAGAAAACAATCACACTCCTTCACTCTTTTGGTTTTGTTTAATAACGAGTATTTTCTTTAAGAGAAGAACCTTTAATATTTAATTTAAAACTTTTTCCACTAATGCTTTTTTTCCCATTAATCAATCAAATGTCCTCAAATTTAAAGTCATAAAAACCAGTTATACTATTTCAAGAATGGTATACAGATTTAATTCCTATGATTTGTTAGATCAGCATTTCAAATTTTTCTTTAGCTGAAGTGGTTGTGAGAATATTCTGTGTATATTTTACATATATATATATATATATATATATATATATATATATACACACACACACACACACACACACACACACACATTTTTTTGAGAC
>NW_016803114.1:298311-314705 GCF_001698545.2 Rhinopithecus bieti
GAGAGGGGAGAGAGATCAGCCAGATGTGGTGCATGTTTGTAGTACCAACTACTTGGGAGGCTGAGGCAGAAGTATCACCTGAGCCCAGGAGTTTGAGGCTGCAGTGAGCTATGACAGCACCACTGCACTCTAGCCTGAGCAATAAAGCAAGACCTTATCTCCAAAAAATAAAATAAGAAGACATGTGTCCCTTCTCAAACCTCCCCTTCAACCACTGCCCCATTTCTTTGTTTTCCTTTACAGCAAATCTCAAAAGAATTGTCTATCTTCCTTCTCCAATTTTCATTTCTATTTAAATGACATCTTTACCACCACCTAAACAGAAATTGCCCATGTTATTAAGGTCGTCCACATTACTAAATCTACAGAACTCATGACTTGACTCATCAACTGCAAATCACATAGCTACTCACTCCTTTCTTAAAACACTTCCCTTTCCTCCCAGGACATCACACTCACCTAATTTTCCTCCTACCTCCCTAGCAGCTCCTTTCAATCTCCTTTGCTGATTCCTCCATTACCTGGTTATTTCTTCCTCATTACCCATTAAAGGAATGATTCCAGGATTCAGTCCTCCAGTTTGTTTCCTTCTCTATGTAAACTCCTGAAGTAATCTAATCCGATTCATGACCTTAAATACACCATCTATATCCTAAATTCATTATCTCTAGACTGGACCACTCACTGGCTTATTTATCAACCTACCTACTCAGTATTTCTACTTAAGTGTCTAGTAGACATCTAAATACCAGTTACAGATGGAACTCTGATCTCCCCTACCCAGTGACTTGGCTGCTCAGGTCACGAACAGTGGAAGGCATCCTTAACACATCCAGCTACATCAGTAAATGTTATTACCTTAAAAATAGATCCAAAATCTGTCCACTTGTGACCACCTCCATTGCTGATCCAAAACCATTTCTCATGATTATTACAATCACTTACACCTTTACCTCCTTACATTCATTCTAAAAAGAGTAGCCAGATGAATACTAGTAAGTCATGTCATCTCACTACTCTGCCCTTCACCCTCCATACTCCTTACACTCAGAATAAGAAACAGCCTCTATAAGGGCCTACAAGGTCAGACATACTGTGGCCTTCCATGACTTTTCTGACTCTATTCCCAACTACTTTTCCCCTCACCACTCCGTTCTATTCACACAAGTATGTGCTTGCTTTTGGTCTCTACATTTGTTTTCTTTAACCCTAATACTCTTCTTCCAGATTTCTGCACAGCTTCCTTCCTTACCATCTTTAATGTTTACTCAAATGTCACCTTATCAGTGAGACCTCCCCTAAACACCCTTACTTTAATTTCAACTCTTCCATGCACAGTTCTTATCCTCTTCCTAGCTCCTTTCTCCACAGACTATACCTTTTAATATACCATGTAATATATCTACCTATTTTGATCACTGCATACTAACATGCTGCTCCACACTGGTGGGTTAGTGTGCAATTAGAATATAAGCTTCCTAAGACAGGGACTGTCTTACTCACTTATTCACATATCCCCAGCACCAAAAGCAGTTTGGCACAGAGCTGGTACTTAATAAACATCTGATGAATTAATTAATGAACTGTTAAGACTCACTAGACACTTGACAAAAACCCCAAGTATAAGCAAAAAACCAAGATACACAAAAAACTGACTTCATAAAAAAACAGAGACAAATGAGGGAACAGAAGGAAACAAACAAAAAAAGTCCTATTATCAAAATCTTCAAAACTTAAAACAAAATGCATCAAGAACATGAAAGACTCTCGAACTTAAAAACATTACTACTGGAAAAAAAATCATTAGAAAGATTGGAAGATAAAGTAAAAATCACCAAGAACACAGGGTAGTGAAAAAAAACTAAAAAGGTGTTTTAAAATACGAAGGGAAAAAGACAAAGTTTTATGCCAGGAGGGCCAACAAGTGACCATCAGAAATTTGTGGGGTTGGCGGGGACCTAGTACGAAACTAAAGGCAGAAAATTTCAAAAAACTATTACATGAAATTTTATTAGAGCTTAAAGGAGAATCAGAAAAGTCTTCAATCTGAAAGAGTCAATTTTTTTTTGATGCTATTTTCAATTTTATTCTTGCTTTTAAAAGAAGGTATTTCTCTCCATTTATGTATCTAGCTATTTATTTATTTATTTTTTATTTTATTATACTTTAAGTTCTAGGATACATGTCCACAACATGCAGGTTTGTTACATATGTATACACGTACCATGTTGGTGTGCTGCACCTATTAACTCGTCAATTTTAAAAACATGGTAGAAGTGAGTTATAAAGCTTAAAATAAAGAAAACTCAAAGTGTCAATCACTTTCAATTTTATATCAGGAAATAAACTGTATTTTAAACAAACTCTGTTTGTTTGTTGAATACATTTATGCACTGACTTTCAGTAACAGCCACAAGTATTTTCTTTCCAGAGCAATAATGACAATAAAAAGAAACTACATAACATAGCTCTTATATTATAATCTCAATTATGTTCAGTGATGGTTTTACATAAAAATTTCCGTTACAAATTATACATGAGATTCTCAATAAATAACACATAAAAAAATTAAATTCTGTAAGTCTTTTAAAGCAAAAGATATTTTACTTTTCATAAAAGAATACATATAACTTTAAAATTGTTTGTAGTGGGGTGCTACTGGTAACAATAGTTAACATTTAATAGTTACTTTCGAGGCTGGAATGGTGGCTCATGCCCGTAATCCCTGCACTTTGGGAGGCCAAGGAGGGTGGATCATGAAGTCAGGAGTTCGAGATCAGTCTGGCCAACATAGCGAAATCCTGTCTCTACTAAAAACACAAAAAATTAGCCAGGTGTGGTGGTGTGCGCCTGTAATCCCAGCTACTCGGGAGGCTGAGGTAGGAGAATCGTGTGAACCCGGGAGTTGGAGGCTGCAGTGAGCAGAGATCACGCCATTGCACTCTAGCCCAGGCAACAGTGTGAGACCCCATCTTAAAAAAAAAAAAAGTTACTTTTGAAAAACCTACTCACAAGAATTTTCTGAAAATGAGACCTTCAATGAAAACATACCTATAAATACTGATTTTAGTTGTTTAACTTACCTTACTCAGAGGGGCTTTGATTTTTTTCAAGCATAAAGCAAGAAGTTCCCTGGATTCTAAAGCACACTGTATCCAAGTTCCTGGTGGCTGAAAATACCTAAAAGAGAAGATAACATACTGAAATCCAACATCTCTCAGAAAACACAGAAATTTCCATTTGAATATACAGATATAACCCAAATTATTAACCAGCCATAATAAAACCCAAGGATGATATGAAGCACATAACTCAAAAATACTTTAATGGTTCCAAAACTTTCAACTAGACTAGTAGCTTCAACTAAAAAGGTAAAATTCTGACTGAGAAAGCCAATCTGAAGTAACCTATTAAAGTGATCTTATTACTTCAATCACCAAATCACCACTAAAATGTTTAGAGTCTCTTGAAGTTATGCTCTGAAAAACAGGTGAGAATTATCTCAAAATGGCATTAAAATGGTTTATTATATACTTCTAAAATGCCTGAGAACTGCTTATTTTTCACAAAAAAAAGGTACGTTAGTACCTCACAACACTATGAATCGCAATAGTTCAGTCTATTCATCTACGTTTCAAGTCCTTTTCAAATTTCAAATTGTAAAACAATGTTTAAAATCTTAAGTAAAACCTTACTAAAACAAAACTTAAATCTCTCACACATGTGCTTTAAGGTTTTTAGTCCCGCCTATCCAGGACTTAGCACAATGTCAGACACATCTTATAGTAGGTATTCAATAAATGCTTGTTAAATATAAAATACTTCCAAACATATTACGTGAATGCCTTTTTGCCATACTTGTTAAATAACCGAGAGTTTTGATTTTCACTTTTCAAGGTTCAATCAAAACATTACACAGGTCCCCTTTGTTTATAAGTACATAATTATTTATTTATTTATTTATTTATTGGGTATTTTTTCTTTTTTCTTTTTTTTTTTTTTTTTGAGACAGAGTCTCACTCCGTCCCCCAGGTTGGAGTGCAGTGTACGATCTCAGCTCACTGTAACCTCTGCCTCTTGGGTTCGAGCGATTCTCCTACCTCAGCCTCCTGAGTAACTAGAATTACATGCATGCCCCACCATGCCCAGCTAATTTTTGTATTTTAGTAGAGACAGGGTTTCACCATGTTGGCCAGTCTGGTCTCGAACTCCTGACCTCAAGTGATCCACCCACCTCAGCCTCCTCAAGTGCTTGGATTACAGGCGTGAGCCACCATGCCTGGCCTATGAGTATACTTTTAGAGTTAGAAAAGGCTTCACATATCACCTAATAAAACCCTTCATTCTGATGAGGAAATTGAGGCCCAGAGATGATAAATGGCCAAGAGTTTCAAACAGCTAGTTTGTGAGGAAGCCAAGACAAACTAAGTCTGTTTAGTTCTTTATCAGTACTTTTCTAACTCCACCAGGCTTTTAATAGCAAATAGTTATAACAGATTAACCCTCACACGTGCTAAGTTTGTGTATTGTAAACTCCCTGAAAAAGTACACAAAGTTTCATGTGTTTGTTCATATACATATGTAAATATTTGGGAGGAGAGATACAGTTTTCAAATTCTCAAAGGAGTCCATGAACCACCCCTCTAGACATACACACTCAAAAAGTTAGGGTCTTACCCCATTTTGGAAATCACAGGCATATACTTTTATACTCATTAGGCAGTTTTGTTTTTCTCAATGGCCTAATAGATATAAGCTGTTTATCACAACAAAGAAAATCAAGAGGAATGAAACATTAACTTTCAGAAGTCTTCTGCCTTCAAATACAATCTTTACTTCAGACCATTCCAGATATGATTTACTGAGCTTCTTTTCCATCAACAATAGTTATTTTAATTACACATGAAGTTATAAGAGTTTTTAAAATATATTACTAAATTACTACAAACATAACGTGCTTTTTATCATACACGGCTTCTAATAACTAAAGAAAAAAAAACCTTATAACAACAAGAATATGTCCTCAATAATCTGCTCTCACCCTTACAAACATCAACTCCCATCTATTAATTGTATATATCAAATCTATTAGATCCTTTAACAGAAGGACAGAGTCAAATACCTTTACACTATCTTTACCAGATTAGAAGGACACACAAAGTACACTATAAAATTGCAACTTCTAAAATTTTTGGCGAAACCAAGAGAAAATTTAAACCTTAACTGCATGCACTTTACTCCATATACCTTCGTGTAATCTCAGCGTATCTCCGTGGTTCTCTAAATGTAAATTCCAACTTTAAAAAGAGCAAAATTGTACTGCAACGTACCTTTGACATTGTTTGCAGAATGAAATCGAGACTTGTTTTGGAATACCTTGGCTGATGTCCACTTTACTTCGCAAACAGGCCACACAAATATTGGCAGGATTTGGACTTATCGGAACACCACACTCACAGCACAAGCTTTAATAAATAAAGGATACATTTTCAAATTAGATTTTAAAATACACAAATTTTTTTTTTTAGATGCCAAACAAACAAAAGTCTTCAAGTTAGGCCATAGTATCTTTGCCCCTTTTTAAAAAAAATGACGGAAACAAGGCAACCTGGGCCAGTCACAGCGGTTCATGCCTGTAATTCCAGCACTTTGGGAGGCTGAGGCAGGCCGATAACCTGAGATAAAGAGTTCGAGACCAGCCTGGCCAACATGGTGAAACCCCACCTCTACTAAAAATAGAAAAATCAGCCAGGCATGGCGGCACATGACGGTAATCCCAGCTACTTGGGAGGCTGAGGCACGAGAATCGTTTAAACCCAGCAGGCAGAAGTTGCAGTGAGCCACATCACGCCACAGCACTCCAGCCTGGGTGACAGACCAAGAAACAAAGTCTTAAAAAAAAGAAACAAAGCAATCTTCAAAGATGCAGTAGATAAAGATAACCCCGTAATACAGGGGCAAAAACACCAAAAATGGCTATAATTCTAAAAATCCTCAATACAAGGCCGATGTCCTAAAGCTTCTAGAGAATCAGTACTGTCCAACAGAACTTCATGCCATGACAGAAATGTTTTATTCTGGTCTGTACAACAAGATAGCCACTAGCCACATGTGGCAAACTGGGCCATGAAAAGTGACTAGTACAACTGAGAAACTCAATGTACTTTTTTTTTAAATTCAAATCTACATTTAAATAGCCAGTGTGGGTCTAAACAAGTCTTTTTTTATTAAAAGCAAATGAAACTATATTGTCACATTAAAACAAACGGAGGTATATTGATGAAGAATACAAATCTTGCACTAATTTTAATTTTAAATACTTAAATACAATAAAAAAAGTTAACGTGCTCTTTACCACACCCAACCAACACTATCCATAAAGGTAATATTTATTAACAATTTGTAGATATCCTTCCAAACATTTTCTATGCAGACACAAACATTCACATTAACTTTTATAAATAAACAGATAAACTTCCTAACCGCAAGTGTAGCAACAAACTTGGGAAAAATTTGAGAAGCACTGTTATTCATTATCCCTTATTGAAAATTGGAAAACCAAGTAAGAATCAATTAACAAGGCAATAGTGTGTCAATGGCAAAACCAAAAGAAAATCCTGTATCAAGAATATGTAAGATCAGTTTGTCTCTTTTAATTCAACCACCTCATTTCTAAACACTAAGCCTTTAAAAATGTATTTATTCAGGGTATACAGGTGAAAAGTATGGTGTCACTACATTAAAAGACTACAGCTGTCTACTTATCTCTAATGAACATTTCTTCAAGTATATCTCTGGACTACACCAATAGAAACTAATATCTAAATCATTTCTAACAGAATTAGACACCAACATACTCCAAAGGCAATTTAAAAAAAAACCATAAGGACTCCTAAAATATAAACATTTACGCAAAGCAGAATTTTTTTTTTTTTAACAGGATGGGAAGTCTATCAACATCTAGAGACTCAGTACAAATGACGAACTATCATAATTCGAGATGTACTTGGGGCAGAAAAAGTCTGAGAACCCCTAATGTAGAACAACATTGTCCAAAATAAAAGTTCTATAATTTTCCATGTCCAATGGTAGCCACCAGCCACATGTGGCAACACGGCTAGTACAAACGAGCAATCAAGTATTTAATTTTATTCCATTTAAATTAATTTAGGAAACTTCCAACTTAAACTGCTTGGGGCTTATGTTGACAGAGTAGAGCCAGTGGTGCCACCTGGAAAGCAAGCAGTTCCTGACAGAGCTTACCAGGCTCCTTCAGAAGTGCTAGTTGTCCGGCATAGAAAAAGTATAATGGTCAAACAACCCATTCCAACAAAGGGTTTTGTGAAGGAATCTGAACCCTTCCACAAGTGTCTGTTAAAAGCTACTGACAGAACAAGGAAGATCAGTACTATGCTGAGCTCCAAAGACATTTTCAGATGGCTTATTCAAACCCAGAGATAACTGAGTGACAAGGGAAGAGTTAAAGCATCACAGGGAAGGGGGCCAAAGTTCCTGCTTTCACTAACCACTGAATTCCAAGCTAGTTTCTCCATAGTTAGTGTTTTCCTGTGAGATTAGGATCATCTTAGAAGGACTGCAATGTTTACAGGGTAGTTGTGGTAAGAAGCCAATTTATTTTAGATTTAGCTAATTGGTCTGTGCTGAACGATTCCAGGATTATCGTTTAAAAGTCTCTGTAGTCATCTCTTTGAAGAGCACTGTATCGTTAAACCTATTTATCAGCAAAAAAAAAAAAAAGTTAACTTGAACTTAAATGCAAGAAATTAAAATTGATAATTAAGTTTTAAGATGTTCAAAATTTAAAAATTATGATATTATAATCTCCAATAAAAAACAGCAAGTTATTCCCAGCTACTCGGTAGGCTGAAGCAGGGAATTGCTTGAACTCGGGAGGCGGAGGTTGCAAAGAGCCGAGATCACACTACTGCACTCCAGCCTGGGCAACAGAGCGAGATTCTGTCTCAAACAAAAAAAGTAAGGAAATGTAAATAAAAAGTAAATTTAAATAGCCACACGTGGCTAATGGCTCCATATTGGACAGTGCCGATATAAAACAATGTATGGAAAATATTTTAACCCTCTTAGAGAGTGTATTTACTAGAATAAGCTTTATAATCAGAAACGAATTCGATTTTCTACAGAAATAAGACTTTTATTTTTTCCCATTTATGACAATAGAAGCTCCTTCCCACCCACCCATAGTGAGTTTCCAGGGTTCACAGAAGATTTTCACATGCAAGGGGGAAAGAAGAAGTGTCGCACTCACATGTGTCCAGGGCTGCGGTCGGTGGATTCCGTCATGTACTCCATCGTTCTGTATGCCTTAAATTGAAAAAATAAAATAAAATGAGAATGTTGGGATTTAAATCACACTGTCTGGTCTCCTCTTTTTACGTCCTCCTCCAGTCTCTCTGAATAATTAACATATTCACGTAAGTTCCAAAAAGCAGGAAAGAAGGAAAGCCAACTCCACTGGGTAAGTTCGGAAGAAAGAACTTTAAGATGAAGACCACGGGATTACTGAGTTTCCCAACTGCAAGACCCTCGGTCCACCCAGCTCTGCCGCTGACCTCCATCTCACCTGGGCTCCAACCCTGGACGACCCAGGGCGAGGTCAGCTCGGGACTGCGGACGCCCAGACCCTCCTGCTCTCCACCAACCCGCCGCGCCTCAGACATACGCCGCAGGAGTCCCCGGATGAAGTCCCTGCGCCCGTGGGTCACCCACGCCGACCCCCAACCCTGGGGCGCGACCACATACGGGTTCTGGGCACGCGGCGCTCACGCGGACTGAGCACGACCCGAGCCCAGGGAGCCCGCCCCACCCCCTACTCAGGGGACCGCGCCGATGGCCCGGGTCTCGGACCCCGGAACCTACTTCGCGCCGCCTGACCAGCACCGGATTTGCTGAAAACCTGCAACAAAATAGATCCCGGCCGTCCTGTCACCTGCCACCCCGTTTGTCTCCGCCACAGAGAGGATCTCGCGAGAGAAATGCTCGAAATCCCGCGGCCTGAGTGACGTGTGGAAAGGGGCGGGCGGAGGCGGGGAAAGGGGCGGCACAGACGGGCAGAAGGGTGAGGGGAGCTGCTGGGAGGCTGAGAAAGCGCGCGGAGGGAAGGGCCAGGGGCTCCTTCGCCTTCACCGACTGCTTTTCAGTTATCGTCTGGATTTTCCCAGGCCGGAGTTCACTCCAAACCAACCTCGCCGGTATATTAGTCTCTTTTCAGCTATCCCGACTGTGCGCTTGCTTCTCGATTAAACGATTATGTTATATAAAAGTTATATGTAAACAGTACCTTACGCAAAGAAACGCCATCCAGGCCGGCGCCTTTGTCTGGTTCACCATCATATACAGGCCTGATGCCTGCCACACCCTAACTACTCAAACGATTATTTGTTGAAAGAATGAAATGTAAAGCATAATTATCTGTGAAGAAGTCTATGCGATATTTAGACAAATTATTAATTATGTGATTCCAGATAGTGCACTTAATATCCTCTTATGACTGATTTATCCCTCAAACTTGGAGCAGCACAGACCATGTCTAATGGGTCTCATGACAGCCTTTCAAATATTTGAAGAGTACAACCTTTTTATTTTGTAAATCCTCTCATCCCAAATTTCAAAGAATAAGCAAGGGCGTTTTGTAGAGGGTGATCAGAGAAAGCCTCTCATCATTTCTTGCCCAGAATACTTAAGTAGCCTCTCATCAGCTCTCCCTAGTTGTAGACTCCAATCCATCCTTCTGAAATGCAGTTCTGATTTTGCCACACTCCCCTGCTTTCAATCCTTCAGTGGCCTCTGCTTACCTTAAGCATTATTTCCAGTTTCTTTGCATGGAAAGAAGACCTTTCAGGATCTGATCTCCACATATCCTGTCCTCCTCCCAAGCACACGTACTCCCAGGCCATGCAAACCAACTGGCAGGTCTCACAGGAAATAGTCTTCCTTTGCTTCTACCCAGGACTCCGTAAAGATTAAGCATGAATTAGTTTCCTAGTGCTGCTCTAACAAGTTATCACTGATTTAGTTGGCTTAAAAAACACAAATTTGTTCTCTTCCAGTTTTGGAAACTACAGGTCTAAACAGATGGTGAGGGCTGACTCTGGAGGCTCTAGGAGAAAATGTCAGGCCTCTGAGTCCAAGCTAAGCCATCATATCCCCTGTGACCTGCACGTATACATCCAGATGGCCTGAAGTAACTGAAGAATCACAAAAGAAGTGAAAATGGCCTGTTCCTGCCTTAACTGATGACATTACCTTGTGAAATTCCTTTTCCTGGCTCATCCTTGCTCAAAGGCTCCCCAACTGAGCACCTTGTTACCCCTTCCCCTGCCCACCAGAGAACAACCGCCTTTGACTGTAATTTTCCTTTACCTACCCAAATCCTATAAAATGGCCCCACCCCTATCTCCCTTCACTGACTCTCTTTTCGGACTCAGCCTACCTTTGCGTTGCTCACACAAAGCCTGTTTGGCAGTCTCTTCACACAGACGAGAGTGAAATTTGGTGCCGTGACTCGGATCGGGGGACCTCCCTTGGGAGATCAATACCCTGTCCTCCTGCTCTTTGCTCCATGAGAAAGATCCTACACTCAGACTGACCAGCCCAAGGAACGTCTCACCAATTTCATATCAGGTAAGCGGTCTTTTCACTCTCTTCTCCAGCTTCTCTTGCTACCCTTCAATCTCCCTTTCTTGCTACCGTTCAATCTCCCCATCCTTCCAATTCCAGTTCTTTTTCCTCTCTAGTAGAGACAAAGGAGATGCATTTTATGCGTGGACCCAAAACTCTGGCGCCAGTCACGGATTCGGGAAGACAGCCTTCCCTTGGTGTCTCACCCCGTGGGGATGCCTGCCTTGGTCATTCACCCACATTCCCTTGGTGGCAAGTCAATTGCGGGGGCGCCTGTTTTGGCTGCTCACCCACATTGCAACCCAGGGCTGCTCATCCACAGCCTTCTCCGTGTCTCTACCTTTCTCTTTAAACTTACCTCCTTCACTATGGGTAACCTTCAGCTCTCCATTCCCCCTTCTCCCTTAGCCTGTGTTCTTAAAAACCTAAAACCTCTTCAACTCACACCTAACCTAAAACCTAAATGCCTAATTTTCTTCTGCAACACTGCTTGGTCCCAGTACAAACTTGATAATGACTCTAAATGGCCAGAAAATGGCACTTTCAATTTCTCCATCCCACAAGACCTAGAAAATGTTTGTCGAAAAATGGGCAAATGGTCTGAGGTGCCTTACATCCAGGCATTTTTCACACTTCGTTCCCTCCCTAGTCTCTGTTCCCAGTGCAATTCCTCCCAAATCCTCCTTCTCTCCCTCCAGCCTGTCCCCTCAGTCCCAACCCCAAGCGTCGCTGAGTCTTTCCAATCTTCCTTTCCTACAGACCCGTCTGACCTCTCCCCTCCTCCCCAGGCTG
The DNA here is from genome assembly GCF_001698545.2 of Rhinopithecus bieti. Lineage (NCBI taxonomy): Eukaryota > Metazoa > Chordata > Mammalia > Primates > Cercopithecidae > Rhinopithecus > Rhinopithecus bieti. The sequence goes on from NW_016803114.1 coordinate 309,763, forward strand.
CTCCCCGCCAGGCCGAGTCAGGTCTCAATTCTTCCTCAGCCTCCACTCCTCCACCCTATAATCCTTCTGTCACCTCCCCTCCTTACATCCGGTCCAGCTTACAGTTTAGTTCCGTGACTAGCTCTCCCACACCTGCCCAACCATTTCCTGTTAGAGAGGTGGCTGGAGCCGAAGGCATAGTCAGGGTACATGTGCCTTTTTCTCTATCAGCCCTCTCTCAGATCAGTCAGCATTTAGGCTCTTTCTCATCAGACCCCACTAAATATATACAGGAATTCCAATGTCTAACTCTGTCCTACAATTTAACCTGGAGTGACTTAAATGTCATCCTGACTTCTACCCTCTCCCCAGATGAACGGGAAAGGATTTTTTCTCTAGCCCAATCTAATGCTGACAACCGCCAGCTCCACGAGCCACACCTCCAGGAAGGCATTAGAGCAGTTCCCCAAGAGGATCCCCAATGGAACTATCAGGCAGATTCCCCAGGTATAGCTAGGCGAGATTACCTGATTTCCTGCCTAGTTGAAGGGCTTAAAAGGCAGCTTACAAAGCTGTTAATTATGAGAAGCTTAAAGAAACTACCCAAGGTAAAGACGAAAACCCAGCCCAGTTCATGGCCCACTTAGCAGCAACCCTTAGACGCTTTACCGCCCTAGACTCAGAAGGGCCAGAAGGCCGCCTTATTCTTAATATGCATTTTATCACCCAATCCGCTCTTGACATTAGGAAAAAACTCCAAAAGTTAGATTCCAGCCCTCAAACCCCACAACAGGACTTAATTAACCTTGCCTTCAAGGTGTACGATAATAAAGATGCAGCAGCCAAACGACAACGCATCTCTGAGTTACAGCTACTTGCCTCTGCTGTAAGACAACCCACAACCACGTCTCCAGCATACAAAAACTTCAGAACATCCAAGTCACAGCTCCCAGGGGCTCCTTCAAAACCTCCTCATGGACCTCGCTTCAAATGCCAAAAGCCTGGCCACTGGGCCTTGGAATGCCCGCAGCCCAGGATTCCTCCTAAGTTGTGCCCTGTCTGTATGGGCCCCCACTGGAGGTCGGACTGTCCGACTTGCATCGCTGCTGCTCCTAAAGTCCCTGGAGCCCATATTCAGCATTCCTTGGCTGACTCCTTCCCAGATCTCCTCAGCTTGGCGGCTGAAGACTGACGCTGTCCTCTCACCTTGGAAACCCCCTGGACCATCATGGACACCAAGCTTTGGGTAACTCTTACAGTGGAGGGTAAATCCGTCCCCTGTTTAATTGATATGGGGGCTACCCACTCCACGTTACCTTCTTTTCAAGGGCCTGTTTCCCTCACCCCCATAACTATGGTGGGTATTGACAGCCAAGCTTCCAAACCTCTTAAAACTCCCCCACTCTGGTGCCAACTTGGACAACATTCTTTTATGCACTCTTTTTTAGTTATCCCCACCTGCCCAGTTCCCTTATTAGGCAGAAACATTTTAACCAAATTATCTGCTTCCCTGACTATTCGTGGACTACAGCCACATCTCATTGCCGCCCTTCTTCTCAACCCAAAGCCTCCTTTGTATCTTCCTCTCGTATTGCCCCACCTTAACCCACAAGTATGGGACATCTCTACTCCTTCCCTGGCAACCGATCACATGCCCATTACCATCCCATTAAAACCTAATCACCCTTACCCCGCTCAACGCCGATATCCCATCCCACAGCACGCTTTAAAAGGATTAAAGCCTGTTATCACTCGCCTGTTACAGCATGGGCTTCTAAGACCTATAAACTCTCCTTACAATTCCCCCATTTTACCTGTCCAAAAACCGGACAAGTCTTACAAGTTAGTTCAGGCTCTCTGCCTTATCAAATTGTTTTGCCTATCCACCCTGTAGTGCCAAACCCATATACTCTCCTGTCCTCAATACCTTCCTCCACAACTCACTATTCCATTCTTGATCTTAAAGATGCTTTTTTCACTATTCCCCTGCACCCCTCATCCCAGCCTCTCTTTGCTTTTACCTGGACTGACCCTGACACCCATCATCGCAGCAACTTACCTGGGCTGTGCTGCCGCAAGGCTTCAGGGACAGCCCTCATTACTTCAGCCAAGCTCTTTTTCATGATTTACTTTCTTTCCACCCCTCCACTTCTCACCTTATTCAATATATTGATGACCTTCTACTTTGTAGCCCCTCCTTTGAATCTTCCCAACGAGACACCCTCCTGCTCCTTCAACATTTATTCTCCAAAGGATATCAGGTATCCCCTTCCAAAGCTCAAATTTCTTCTCCATTGTTACCTACCTCGGCATAATTCTTTATAAAAAACACATGGTCACCCTGCTGATTGTGTCCGACTGATATCTCAAACCCCAACACCTTCTACAAAACAACAACTCCTTTCCTTCCTAGGCATGGTTGGATACTTTCGCCTTTGGATACCTGGTTTTGCCATCCTAACAAAACCATTATATAAACTCACAAAAGGAAACCTAGCTGACCCCACAGATCCTAAATCCTTTCCCCACTCCTCTTTCCATTCCTTGAAGACAGCTTTAGAGATTGCCCCCATCCTAGCTCTCCCTGACTCATCCCAACCCTTTTCATTACACATAGCCAAAGTGCAGGGCTGTGCAGTTGGAATTCTTACACAAGGACTGGGACTGTGTCCTGTAGCCTTTTTGTCCAAACAACTTGACCTTACTGTTTTAGCCTAGCCCTCATGTCTGCGTGTGGTGGCTGCCACTGTCTTAATACTTTTAGAGGCCCTCAAAATCACAAACTACGCTCAACTCACTCTCTACAATTCTCATAACTTCCAAAATCTATTTTCTTCCTCACATCTGATGCATATAGTTTCTGCCCCACCCCTCCACCAGCTCTCAGCAAGCTGAACTCATTGCCTTAACTCAAGCCCTTGCTCTTGCAAAAGGACTACATGTCAATATTTATACTGACTCTAAATATGCCTTCCATATCCTGCACCACCATGCTGTTATGTGGGCAGGAAGAAATGTCCTTACTATGCAAGAGTCCTCCATCATTAATGCCTATTTAATAAAAACTTTTATCAAAGCTTCTTTACTTCCAAAGGAAGCTGGAATCATTCACTGCAAGCAGCCATCAAAAGGCATCAGATCCCATCACTCAGGACAATGCTTATGCTGATAAGGTAGCAAAAACAAAAGAAAACAAAAAGCAGCTAGTGTTCCAACTTCTGTCCCTCACAGCTGGTTTTTCTCTTTCACATTGGTTACCCCCACCTACTCCCCCGCTGAAACTTCCACCTATCAATCTCTTCCCACAGAAGGCAAATGGTTCTTAGACCAAGGAAAATACCTCCCTCCAGCCTCACAGGCCCATTCTATTCTGTCGTCATTTCATAACCTCCTTCATGTAGGTTACAAGCCGCTAGCCCATCTCTTAAAACCTCTCATTTCCTTTCCATTGTGGAAATCTATCCTCAAGGAAATCACTTCTGTGTTCCATCTGCTATTCTACTACCCCTCAGGGATTGTTCGGGCCCCCTCCCTTTCCTACACATCAAGCTTGGGGATTTGCCCCGTCCAGGACTGGCAAATTGACTTTACTCACATACCCTGAGTCAAAAAACTAAAATACCTCTTGGTCTGGGTAGACACTTTCACTGGATGGGTAGAAGCCTTTCCCACAGGGTCTGAGAAGGCCACTGTGGTCATTTCTTCCCTTCTGTCAGACATAATTCCTCAGTTTGGCCTTCCCACCTCTATACACTCTAATAACGACTGACCTTTTTTAGTCAAATCACCCGAGCAGTTTTTCAGGCTCTAGGTATTCAGTGAAACCTTTATATCCCTTACCGTCCTCAATCTTCAGGAAAGGTAGAACGGACTAATGGTCTTTTAAAAACACACCTCACCAAGCTCACCAAGCTCACCAAGCTCAACCACCAACTTAAAAAGGACTGGACAATACTTTTACCTCTTGCCCTTCTCAGAATTCGTGTCTGTCCTCAGAATGCTACAGGGTACAGCCCATTTGAGCTTCTGTATAGATGCTTCTTTTTATTAGGCGCCAATCTCATTCCAGACACCAGACCAACTTGGACTGCACCCCAAAAAACTTGTCATCCCTGCTATCTTCTCTCTAGTCATACTCTTATTCACCATTTCTCAACTACTCATAAATGCCCTGCTCTTGTTTACACTGCCAGTTTACACTGTTTCTCCAAGCCATCACAGCTGATATCTCCTGGTGCTACCCCAAACTGCCATTCTTAACTCCCTCTTAGAGTAAATAAATAATCTTTGCTGGCAGGGCTATGCTGAACCCCCTTGAGCACTCTCCAATTGGATGCCCTGGGTCCTCCCAATTCTTAGTCATTTAATACCTGTTTTTCTCCTTCTCTTAATTTGGACCTTGTGTCTTCCATTTAGTTTCCCAATTCATACAAAACTGCATCCAGGTCATCAACAATCATTCTATATGACAAATGCTCCTTTTAACAATCCCACAATATTGCCCCTTACCATGAAATCTTCCTTCAGCTTAATCTCTCCCACTCTAGGTTCCCACGTTGCCCCTAATCCCGCTTGAAGCAGCCCTGAGAAACATCACCCATTATCTCTCCATACCACCCCCCAAATTTTTGCCACCCCAACACTTCAACACTATTTTGTTTTATTTGTCTTATTAATATAAGAAGACAGGAATGTCAGGCCTCTGAGCCCAAGCTAAGCCATCATATCCCCTGTGACCTACATGTATACATCCAGATGGCCTGAAGTAACTGAAGAATCACAAAAGAAGTGAAAATGGCCTGTCCTTGCCTTAACTGATGACATTACCTTGTGAAATTTCTTTCCTGGCTCATCCTGGCTCAAAGGCTCCCCAACTGAGCACCTTGTGACACCCGCCCCTGCCCGCCATAGAATAACCCCCTTTGACTGTAATCCTATAAAATGGCCCCACCCCATCTTCCTTT
>NW_016803114.1:315338-339238 GCF_001698545.2 Rhinopithecus bieti
AGCAGTTTTCAGGCTCTAGGTATTCAGTGAAACCTTTATATCCCTTACCGTCCTCAATCTTCAGGAAAGGTAGAACGGACTAATGGTCTTTTAAAACACACCTCACCAAGCTCACCAAGCTCACCAAGCTCAACCACCAACTTAAAAGGACTGGACAATACTTTTACCTCTTGCCCTTCTCAGAATTCGTGTCTGTCCTCAGAATGCTACAGGGTACAGCCCATTTGAGCTTCTGTATAGATGCTTCTTTTATTAGGCGCCAATCTCATTCCAGACACCAGACCAACTTGGACTGCACCCCAAAAAACTTGTCATCCCTGCTATCTTCTCTCTAGTCATACTCTTATTCACCATTTCTCAACTACTCATAAATGCCCTGCTCTTGTTTACACTGCCAGTTTACACTGTTTCTCCAAGCCATCACAGCTGATATCTCCTGGTGCTACCCCAAACTGCCATTCTTAACTCCCTCTTAGAGTAAATAAATAATCTTTGCTGGCAGGGCTATGCTGAACCCCTTGAGCACTCTCCAATTGGATGCCCTGGGTCCTCCCAATTCTTAGTCATTTAATACCTGTTTTCTCCTTCTCTTAATTTGGACCTTGTGTCTTCCATTTAGTTTCCCAATTCATACAAAACTGCATCCAGGTCATCAACAATCATTCTATATGACAAATGCTCCTTTTAACAATCCCACAATATTGCCCCTTACCATGAAATCTTCCTTCAGCTTAATCTCTCCCACTCTAGGTTCCCACGTTGCCCCTAATCCCGCTTGAAGCAGCCCTGAGAAACATCACCCATTATCTCTCCATACCACCCCCCAAATTTTGCCACCCCAACACTTCAACACTATTTTGTTTTATTTGTCTTATTAATATAAGAAGACAGGAATGTCAGGCCTCTGAGCCCAAGCTAAGCCATCATATCCCCTGTGACCTACATGTATACATCCAGATGGCCTGAAGTAACTGAAGAATCACAAAAGAAGTGAAAATGGCCTGTCCTTGCCTTAACTGATGACATTACCTTGTGAAATTTCTTTCCTGGCTCATCCTGGCTCAAAGGCTCCCCAACTGAGCACCTTGTGACACCCGCCCCTGCCCGCCATAGAATAACCCCCTTTGACTGTAATCCTATAAAATGGCCCCACCCCATCTTCCTTTGCTGACTCTCTTTTCTAACTCAGCCCGCCTGTACCCAGGTGCAGCCTTGTTGCTCACAAAGCCTGTTTGGTGGTCCCTTCACACGGATGTGAGTGAAGGAAAATCCATTCCCTGGCCCTTTCCAACTTCTGCACGCTGCCCACATTCCTTGGCTTGTGGTCCCACATCATTTAGCAGTCAGGTCTCCTTTTCTCACCCCCTTGCCTCCCTCTTGCAAGGACACTTGTGATTTCACTGGGCCCAACCAGATAATCCAGAATAATCGCCCCATCTTAAGAAATTTAATCACATCTGTAAAGTTTATTTGCCGTGTTAGGTAATATATTCACAGATTTCAGGGAATAGGATATCTTTGCAGAGCCATTATCCTGTCCACCATACATCGTCTCTTCTAAATCCCTCTGTCCCTAAGGGCCAGAGGAGTTACATGCTCCTTCTCTATATATGGTTCTGTGATAAAACCTTTATAGAAGGTATATGCCTCTATAATAATGCTTTGAATTGGATCATAAATTTTCTACTCTGCATGTCCTGCAGTTTCAAAACCTTGTAGAGCAATTCGGGTCTTGTTCTTGGTATTCCCGTATGTAGCACAGTAGCTGACAAAAACAGACCCTCAATAAATGTTGTTAAATTAATTATCCATTTAATACCCACAACAACTCTGAAGAGACAGTGTTTTTCTCCCCATTGTTTCTGTTCACATTGCCTATGCCCTCAACCAAACACCATGAGGAACACAGCTATAGTTAAGCAGCTTGTGTCTATTTATTATTTTTTGAAGTGAGCCCAGACACACACCATGGAGACCATTTGGATATCTCAGTAAGAGGGTGTTTAGAACAAACCTATCATAGGATTGGGGCTTTAGGAGGATGTTTTCAGGGAGGCCCTAAGAAAATAGGGGTTTTTCTATGAATTGGAAGCTATCAGAAAGCAGGAGCAATTCTGTGATTGGATGTCTCAGTAAATCTCATTTACACAAAGGGAAGCAGGAGAATAAAGCTGCAATTAGCAAAGAAGTAGCAGTCACTCATTTTGGTGAAGAAAGGAAATGCTTGGTATTTTGCAGGTGGCATAGTGAACTTGTTTTGGTCTGTGCTTAAACAAAATTATGAAGTGACCTTGCTTTGCCTCATTTTATCATGGTTTCAGAGTAATTTTGTCTGAGTGTAGTATTCTGTGAAATTATTTATGTCTTAATAGGAAAATATCATGGCATAGCCGTGAGTACCAGACAACCTTCTAAATGTCAAAGGCTGCTCATTTTTTAACAGATTCCTTCAACAAGTATTTGATTTGGCCCTGAATGCCACAATGCCAGGTTTGTTAAGCACTTGGTATGATGATAAACAGCACAGATATGGTCCCTGCCCTCATGGACCTTACATATTACAGATGAAGCTGGATTACATTAGGCAATTTGTTGAAAGTCCTATAGCAAATAAGTGATAGAACTGGGACGTGAAATACAATTTGTTTCTGAACCCAGACCCTCACCATAGCAGCCTACCTCCCCTTCTGAGGCTGAGGCCATCTATTCCTATCCACAACCTTTTGATAAACTAAATACACCCGCAGTAGAAGGCACCTATATTTTTCTCTTCATCTCCCAGCCCCCTCCGCTAAGATTTCCAGATGTCAGAATTAAGTTCTTGATTTCAGCTACCTCTGTCATGAACCTGAATGAGCTTGCTAAGATTGGACAGAGTGGGATAATATTGGCAAACAATATCAGAGACAAACTCACTTTGCACTTTTTATTTAATCCCCAAATCTCACCTGAAAATAATAGGTGAGATTATTTTCAACTCCCATAGTCCTTACACTGAGGATATCTATCCATATTCAAATCTAAGCCTTAGTATATGTTTACAAACTTCATTTCTATGTGTTTGACCATGGTATTAAAATGGAATTCCTGGACGAACATGGTGGCTCATGCCTGTAATCCCAACACTTTGGATGGCCAAAGTGGGATGATCACCTGAGGCCAGGCTAGCCTGGACAACATAGTGAGACCCCCACCTCTAAAAAATGAGAAATAAATATAAAACAATCAAATTAGCTGGGCATGGTGGTATGCACCTGTAGTCCTAGCTACTCAGGACACTGAGGCAGAAGGATCACTTGAGCCTAAGAAGTCAAGGCTACAGTGAGCCAAGATTGCACTACTGTACTCCAGCCTGGGTGACAAAGGGAGACTCTGTCTCAAAAAAAAAAAAAAAAAAAATCTGCTAATCAATGAAATAATGAAATTCTACACAGAACTTTCAAATGCATAGTGTGATATTTTTCATGCTATCGAATGTGATAGTACATTTGGGGGTGTCAAGATAATATTGGAGATTAGTGCAAGGGAGATGTATTAGGGTATCCTCTTAGAATCAACACCTGTGGAAGAGAAGAGAGGAATCACCATTGGGCAGAGGGGAGCTATGCTGCCACGCAGTCTAGTGGAAGCCTCAGCTAGCCCTGTGGGAGGTTCTGAAGTTGAAATGACCATTCTGAGTTTTCCTGAGGGGGACTTTGCTCATCGATGAGTCACTGGATGTGACTGTCCCAGGAAAAGGACATAGCATTGGGTGATGTTTCTCTCTTCAGCCAAGTCAGTCCCAGAAGTAGATGAAACTGAGGGCTTTCTGCCAGCAGCACTCCCTGCAGTTGTGGGATAAGTACTTCATTCCTTGAGGGTATCTGGGCAGTATCTCACAGCCACAGCATGCGCCATGTAGAAAGGAGTGTGCCTAGGAGAGTCAGTAAAAGACACGGACTCTAAAGTCCTTGTTTCAAGTCTGAGATTTGTGACTGATAGACTCTGTGACCCTAAGGATTTGCTTTACCACTCTGAGCCTTTCTAAAGACTCCTTTCCTCCTTTCTGAAATTATGTAATAATCCCTACCTCAGAAAATTGTTATGAGAATTGACTGAGATAAGGTACATAGAAGTGTTTAGTAAACTGCAAAATACTATAATGAATCTAGGCCCTGTTATTCTCTGGTGAAGATCCTTAGCAGGAATTGAGTGAGGCAATAAGAAATGGTTTGTATCTGATACAGCCATTGTATCAAATTTGAAACATTACACCTGCGATTCTGCTTCACCCTTAATTTACAATATAAAGAAATCATTTAGTAAATGAAATAAAAATTTAGTGTTCACTTTGTAAAATTTGTTAGGGGTGGTGAATATCTGAGTTACTGGTGGCAAATAGATACGGGTCTGCAGCAACCTCAATTCTTGCCTCCTCGGCAGAAAGAATTCAACTGAGGGGCATAAGGCAGAAAAAGAGACTGAAGCAAGTTTCAGAGCAGGAGTAGAAGTTTATTTTAAAGCTTTAGAGCAGGAAAGAAAAGAAAGTACATTTGGAAGAGACCCAAGCAATTACTGTGGAGGTCAAATGTGGTGTTTGGCCTTTTGACTTGGGGTTTTATATGTTGGTATGTTTCTGGTGTCTTGTGTTCCTTTCTTCATGATTCTTCCCTTAGAGTGGGCAGCCCACATGCATGTTGCTGTCCTTGCACTTGAGAGATGAGCAGGTGCAGTGTGTTTAAGAAGTTGTACGCATGGCCACCTGAGGCTTTTTTCCCTTTTCCGGTGGAATGCCCCCGGAAGGTTACATAACCAGTTAAAGTCTGCCATTTTAGGCCGGGCGCGGTGGCTCAAGCCTGTAATCCCAGCACTTTGGGAGGCCGAGACGGGCGGATCACGAGGTCAGGAGATCGAGACCATCCTGGCTAATACGGTGAAACCCGTCTCTACTAAAAAAATACAAAAAACTAGCTGGGCGAGGTGGCGGGCGCCTGTAGTCCCAGCTACTCCGGAGGCTGAGGCAGGAGAATGGCGTGAACCCGGGAGGCGGAGCTTGCAGTGAACTGAGATCTGGCCACTGCACTCCAGCCTGGGCGGCAGAGCGAGACTCCGTCTCAAAAAAAAAAAAAAAAAAGTCTGCCATTTTACCTTTCAATGCACTTACTCAAGCCCACTCACCCAATTCCTGAGATTTTATTGGAAGTTGCTGATTACCAAGTCTTTTTATCCATTGGGAAATTGCCTCTCCCTGGTGCCTTCAACCAATTATTATTTTTAGAGAGGTGATGTGACAACTGCCAGACCATCACCTGATGGTTGCCTGACATTCCTGGTGGGTAAGGGAAGCCCTCTCCTGTCCAGCTCATGCCTAATTACCACTGTAACAGATTCATTCAGCTATACATTACAATCTGTGCCTATTTCTGCCTGTGTATTTCCTTCAACAAAAAGTTTTACAAGTACAAATAATATCTTAACATAGAATCCCATAAATACAATAGAGAAGATGAAATAAAATTACAATAATACTTGTGCAATTTCTCCATTATTACAAATTCCAAAATATGAGACTGAATTTATAATATTTTATTGTAATTTTTAAAAGATGTAATCACTGAACAACCTCTAACTTTTACATGTTAGTGATGGGGGAGAATAACACTGTATATAGGTTGACTATCTCTAATCCATAATCCAAAAATCCAAAATCCAATATGCTTCAAAATCTGAAATTTTTTGAGCACCAGCATGACACTCGAAGGAAATGGCCATTGGAGCATTTCAGATTGGGGGCTTTCAGATTTAGGATTCTCAATGAGTAGGTTTTAAACCAAAATATCTGAGACAAGTCTCAATTTAGAAAGTTTATTTTGCCAAGGTTAAGGATGCACCTATGACCCAGCCTCAGGAGGTCCTGACGACATGTCCCCAAGGTGGCTGGGGAACAGTTTGCTTTTATACATTTTAGAAAAACATAATACATTAATTAACATATGTAAGATTTGCATTGGTTCAATTTGGTAAGGCGGGACAACTTGAAGAGAGGTCGTGGAGAGAGGGTTGGTGGCAGTGGCTGGGTGTTCCAGGTCATAGGTAGATTTAAACATATTCTGAATAGCAATTGGTTGAAAAAGTTTTTGTCAATAGAATGGAATATCTGGATTACAATAAGCGGTTGTGGAGACCTAGGTTTTACCAGGGAGATGATGCGTCCAAGTAGCAGGCTTTAGAGAGAATAGATTGTACATGTTTCTTATGAGAGTTAAGGTCTGTGTTGACATTCATGCTGGAGGGTTATAATGAGGCACTTGCTGGTGCAAGTCTTAGAGTCCAAAGTTTGAGTCTGATGTCCAAGGTCAGGAGGAGAGGAAGTAAAGCATCCAACACCCCATAGCGGGAGAGAGAGAGCCCAAGCAGACTCAGCAAGCGAGCTACTCATCCCCCTTCTTCTGTCTTTGTTCCAGCCGCTGGCAGCAGATAACATGGTTCCCATCCACTCTGAAGGTGGGTCTTCCCCTCTCCCAGGCCACTAATTCAAATGTCAGTCTCCTCTGGCAACACCCCCACAGACACACCCAAAAGCAATACTTCACCAGCCATCTAGGCATCCTTTGGTCCAATCAAGTTCATACCTAATATTAACCATCATAGATGTCAATTCTCCTAAATTTGATGTCATTTTAATGCAATTCCTGTCAAAATTCTAGCAATTTTTTTTTTTTAATGTAGAGAAGATTATTCTAAAATTTACATGGGAAAGTAAAGGAACTAGAACAGCTAAAACATTTTTTTAAAAAAGAAGAAAGTCAGGGCCAGGCGCGGTAGCTCATGCCTGTAATCCCAGCACTTTGGGAGGCCGAGGTGGGTGGATCACAAGATCAGGAGATGGAGACCATCCTGGCTAACATGGTGAAACCCCATCTCTACTAAAAATACAAAAAATTAGCCGGGCGTGGTGGCGGGCGCCTGTAGTCCCAGCTACTTGGGAGACCGAGGCAGGAGAATGGTGTGAACCCAGGAAATGGAGCTTGCAGTGAACCGAGATCGAGCCCCTGCACTCCAGCCTGGGGGACAGAGCAAGACTCTGTCTCAAACAAACAAACAAACAAACAGTGAGAAAAATTAGTCAACTTAGTTTTAAAGACTTATTACGGGACTACAGTAATCAAGATTGTGCGGAATTGGTGAAAGGATAGACACACATCAGTAGAAGCAAATAGGGAACCCAGAAAGAGACCCTCCAAAAACATGTCCAACTGATTTTGACAAAAGTGCCAAGCAAGTCAGTAAAGAGAGCCTTTTCAGTTATAGCCAGTGGACATACATAGGCAAAATAATAAACTGCAACCTAAGTCTCACATCTTACATAAAAATTAACTCAAAATGGACCATGTATTTAAAGCAAAATGTAAAACTAGAAAAAAATAGAAGAACAGTTTTACCATCTAGGACTAGGCAAAGAGTTCTTAGCCCTGACTTCAGAAACAAGATCCACAAAAGAAAAAATGACAAGTTGGAGTTCATCAAAATTAAAAACTTTTGCTCTATTAAAGGCCCTGTTACAAAGATAAAAAGACAAGCCAAAGAGTAGCAGAAATATGTGCAAACTGTATTCAACGAAGAACTAGTATTTATTAATAGAATAGATATAAAGAACTCTCAAAATTTAACAGTAGAAAACCAAGCAGCCCAATTAGAAAATTAGCAAAAGATATGATGACATTCCACTGAAGAATGTATACAGAAGTCAAGCATAATTGAAGATGTTCAACAATATTAGTTATGAAAGGTATACAAATTAAAAACACAATAAAATATCACTGCCTCTTTATTGGAATGGCTAAAATAAAAAATACAGTAACACCAAATGGCAAGAAAGCAGAGAACTGGATCACTCATTCATTGCTGGCAAAAATGTAAAATGGTAGAGCCACTCTAGAAAAAAGTTTAGCAGTTTCTTATAAAATTAAACATGCAACTACCTTATGACCTAGCAATTGCACCCCTAGGTATTTATCCCAGTGAAATAAAAACTTGCACATAAAAAACTGTACATGAGGAGGGTAGCAGCTTTATTCATTATAGTCAAAAGCTGGAAACAACTTGGAAACAACTCAGATATCCTTCAGTGGGTGAATGGTTAAACAAACTGCAGTACATCCCTACCATGATTTCTTTTGTTTGTTTGTTTGTTTGTTTGTTTGTTTAGTCAAGTCCTCACTTTGTCACCCATACTGGAGTGCAGGGATGCAATCTCGGCTCACTACAACCTCACCTCCTTGACTCAAGTGACTCTCCCTCCTAAGCCTCACAAGTAGCTGGAACTACAGGCATGCATCACCATGCCCAGCTAATTTTTGTATTTTTCTGTAGATATGGGTTTCGCCATGTTGTCCAGGCTGGTCTCAAGCTCTTGAACTCAAGAGATCCACCCTCCTCGGCCTCCCAAAGTGTTGGGATTACAGGGGTGAGCCACCCTGCCTGGCCTATATAAAGTTATTGAATAGACAAATTCATAGAAAAGGGGGATGGATTAGTGGTTGCCAGAAATTAAGAAGGGACAGGGGGTGTGAGAGCTATATCTATGAATGGGTAATATGAGGAATCTTTATGGTGATGGAAATGTTCTGTATTTTAGCTCTGTCCATGTCAATATCTCAGTACTTACATTGTACTATAGTTTGTAAGATGTTATTATTGGAGGAAAAGGATCTCTCCATATTATTTTCTACAATTGCATTTGAATCTAAAATTATCTCAAAATTTTTAAAAGTTTATTTTTTTTAATGAGTTGAAAATTCCTGATAAAACGAAGGAAAACAATTCCCTGGTTTTATCTTTTGTACTCATTATTTTACAAGGCCTCAGCAATTTTGTCGCCAGTGTGGGTTGGCTGATTAACCCTATCCACATCCCCTTTCTCCCACTGTGGGCAGCCATGAGACACAATTTTGGTCAGAGGAAAATTTCAAGAGAAAGTCTTGCAATTCCTGGGCAACTTTCCAGGATAGCTTTAACTCTCTTAATAAAAAGGCTCAGACTCATGGGTATGCCATCTGCCCACACTCTCTGCTCCTTTGCCCTTCTGTCTCTTTTCAGTATGGGGTACCAACGTGATACCCAGAGGTATACCAGCCATCAAATGAGCATAAGGCAACAAAAGTATAAGCACAAATGCCATCCTAACAATGGTGAGACAGAGACCCAGAAAGTGCCTAGCTAGAAAGAGCAAGAAAGAGCCTTGATAGTGTCATTATGCAGAAGCACCAACTCTGGATTGTTTACCTTTAGGTTTTCTCCAGTTAAGGAAAAAAAAAAAAAAAAAAAGACTTTGTTTAAGCCACTGATGACCAGGTTTTCCATTATGTTGCCAAACACATTTCTAACAGATGTTGTCTGTCTCAGAAACCAAATTGCTGATACTGCCTTTTCCTTTCTCCTTTCTCACCAGTATTTTGTTTCTTATTCTCCTCAGCTTGGCCCGAATTTGTATTATAATCAGACTCTTGCCAGTCACTCTCCTAATTGAATTGAGTTTTTGTTGTAGTTCAGACAGCTCAGATTTTTTTAAATGGTTTTCCTAAACCATTCCGGCCCAAGGTAGTGGTTCCCCTCTTTGACCTATGAGCACTTACTGTCCACACCTTCCAATTGCCATTCATCATCCACTGCCCCCTGATGCTTCTCACACAGCTGTCATAGAATAATCAATGTTTATAGCTGCAAGGGGCTTTAGAGATCATCTTCTCCAGCCACCTCAGTGCATGTGAATTGTGACTTAACTCTTGGAGTTTTTGTTACCTCTTCATAGGTTTATAGCTTATCTTCCCAACTAGAGCTCAAAAAGTGAAAAAGGAGATAAGAAATAAGTTTTGTTGAGTTACTTACTACATGCCAGACACCTTACACACATGAGTGAATTTTCACAACAATCTTAGAAGTGGGTATTAGTCCCCACTTGACAGGTGAAATAACTAAAGCTCAGAGAAGGCTGGGCATGGTGGCTCATGCCTGCAATTCCAGCATTTTGGGAGGCCGAGGTGGTCAGATGGCTTGAGCTCAGGAGTTTGAGACCAGCCGTGGCAACATGGTGAAACTCTGTCTCTACCAAAAATACGAAAAATTAGCCAGGTGTGGTGGGCACACCTGCAGTCCCAGCTACTCGGTGGGGAAGCTGAGATGGGAGGATCACTTGAGCCTGGGAGGTGGAGGTTGCAGTGAGCTGAGATCATTCCACTGCACTCCAGCCTGGGTGACACAGTGAGACTCCATCTCAAAAAAGAAAAAAGCTCAGAGAAGTTGTTACTTAGTAAAGGTAAGGTACCTAAAAAAAAGGGATGCCCAGATTCTGACTCAGGTTTTAACATAGTTAAGTGTCTTTAACCTCCTCCCAGGCTGCTAAATTAGTTGCTTGGATTTACTTTTTGGAGTTCTTCAACATTTAAACTTCAAGAAATTCTACATTCTGTTCATAGGCCTTCTCTTTCGTAAGAGATTTAAAATATATTGAATCGCTAAATAAAATCATGGTTCTTTGTTTCTAACGTCATTATTTTATTTTGTTATATATGTGTGTGTATGTGTGTAATATATTATGTATGTGTGTATGTGTGTATATTATTATAACTATATATAATGATAGTTATATTCTAATTATATATTATATTTAAGACGGAGTCTCTCTCTGTCACCCAGGCTGGAGTACAGTGGCCCTATCTCCGTTCACTGCAACCTCTGCCTCCCGGGTTCAAGCGATTCTTCTGTTCAGCCTCCTGAGTAGCTGGGACTACAGGCACACGCCACCACACCCAGCTAATTATTGTATTTTTAGTAGAGACAGGGTTTCACCATATTGGCCAGGTTGGTCTCAAACTCCTGACCTCGTGATCCGCCCGCCTCGGCCTCCCAAAGAGCTGGGATTATAGGCGTGAGCCACTGCAGCCGGCCAAGAGTTTTTAAATGCAGTACTGATAGAACCAAAATACTATACTGGTTTTAGTGGAAAAATGATGAGATATCTGTCATGTTAAATGTTAGTGAAAATACATATATCATTAACACAAGGTGGTTTTCCTTGTATCTGAATAACAAAAGATACAAGTGTTTTATAGACAATAACTTTGTAAGCTATTATATTTAATATAATTTGCACCACTGGGAGAAAACAATACAAAGAAATATTCAGAGAAATGGAATTTAGTTGTTCCAAACTTCAAAGAAAGTTTTTATTCTATCCAATAAGCCAATTGCATCTTTATTATTTTCACATGGAACAGTCCATATTTTAATCTGAGCCTAGAAGATTTTAATTTGGAGTTGAATCCTTCCAGTTGTATTACATTTTTGCAGAACCTCCTTAATGCCAGATAGACAACTAAAATACAAGCTAGTTTCCCTTTAATGTTGTTCTTATTGTTTAGGAATAAGAAAAATATTAAGGTAATTGGCTTTCGACTTAATAATCTTTCCCCTAAATTCTTACTAGATTTCTTTCACATTCTTACAGGTAATATATTTTCAATGATAATTTTTTTTTCTTAGAAATCGTGTTCTCTTAAACCAATACAATCCTATAGAGATCATTCATCTTTGCTATATCACATTTTATTTTGAAGTATATAAATGATGTCTTCATTTTAAAGGTATAATTTTACATTTCTGCATTCTAAAAATAGGTGGGTCATAATTTTAGATGCATCCTTTTAATTAATGTATGTATATGTGTCATTTTTAGGAGCACACCTTTGCCTATATAATCTGAGTTTGTGTATAACTTTCTGATTATATACTGCTTATATCTGTGGACTCAAGATACAGAAGTGAATACTAATTTTTTTAACAAAAAAAAATCCAATAGGTTATGGTGATTGTTTATACATGCTTAAAATGTTAACTAAAAGTAAATAAATAATCTAATAAACATATCTTGTAGGCTTCTGTGTATCATGAGGCCACATAGGTCTTTAGTCAGGTAAATTGTAATAATACCTATTAACCATAAGCCCCAGAGGACAAGGACATACCTTGTATGTCTTTCAATCTGTAGGGTCTAGTGGAATCTAATAAACATTTGAAAAAATGAATGAATGAATGAACAAATGTATTTTCTTTAAGGTCAGTCAGGTGACTCACACTTCTTAATTTTCTCCAGACTGCTGGCACAATGTGTTGTCCAAAGTAGAAACTACTGATTGGTATTAGTATTAAAAGAAGGCAAGGAAAAAGGTTCCTTTGTGTCTGAAAGAAAGACATTGCTCTTTCTCCCCAGGAAAGCTGTTGTCTTAGGTACTATGAAATATGCATTTTCCAGCCAGCTTGTTATGGTGTGTCAAGATCTAAGGCAAACTAGATGTGCCCTATGTACTAGCCATTCCACCCTTGATCCATACCTTTTCCCTGAACCTATAACACTCTGTTAAAGAATTATTTTATTAAAATTCCTCTGTTAAAATTACCATTTTTAAAAGATAAAATGATGTAATACTTTGATAAGTAGGAGAAAAAAATGAAGAAACCTAATTAGTATGGGTTCTGTTTATATTTTCCTCTCTCCCACTTCATACATGAAGGAATTTATAATTTATCAGGGGGGTTTCAAATTTGGTGCACCATGCATCAAATCTAATCCATGAGAATTTTTTAAGCCTAACATTTCGCTTCTTAAAACTTTAGTTAATCATTCTATCATATAATGTTCTTAGTTAAAGGAAGAGAAACTGATTCTGGCTTATTTAGCAGAAGGAATTCATAAGTACGCTTTTGGTAGCCCCCACAATCCTAAGAAGGGTTGGACAACAAGACTCAGGGGCATGCAGTCAGGAATAGCACCCAAAACCACACAGCAGAGGCAAGTCATCCAGTCAAGGCCACGCAGACGTCACCCTTGCAGGATACATGCTACAGCCTACACCATGGGCACCATCTACTGCTGCTAGCACAACATGCCCTGCTCCACTGGGGTGCCTATATGACCACTGTAAGGCTCCCCTGTCCTTGCTTCTTTGCATCATTAGCTCAGAAGTTCAAGGCATGCAGATCTAGTCAGCAGGGCCTAGATCATATGAGCAGATGAAGGAGAATGGGCAGTAAGTAGAGATGAAGAGAGAGTTGAGCCACTGCTTCCTGCTGGCTTCTCCCTTTCTTGCTAATTTTCAAATAATGTCCTCCTACTCTCCCACGGTTGCTTTTCAAAGTTTAGAATCCCCAAACAATCTTAGTAATTTGCATATTCATTGCCAAAATTAACAGTAGGAAGCGCTAGGTTAAGAAGTCTAATAGCCGGCTATTGTGGTCAATATTTATCAGACCATTTTTAGACAGTGGTAATGTGTCCAATTAATATTTATGAATGTAAAATAGAAATCCCTAAATGATTATGATGGCGCTCTTCTGGTATTTCTTTAAAATTCATCATTAGCTCCTGAATAGAGTCTGCCAAGTGCCTTGTGAAACCAATTAAAATCTTAATACCTATTTGGGGTGATTTTCTTTCCCTGTTTCTTGGTACATCAGTTGCACTGTCAACTATGGTCCCCCTCCAATAAACTATAATCCACTCAACAGAGTGAGCAATCAAACAGCCCAGTGAAAATTTACTTGAATTCCACAAATTTTTGGATAAGCTCATTAATTGTCTCAGAAAGCTTCCAAGAGGGTAAGTGGCAGCCTAGATTAAGATACTTATTTGTGAATTGCTTGGCATGTAGTCATAAGCCTTAATTTCACATACAAGGAAATGCTTTTAGCTGCAAGAATTTTTATTTCTATTTAGGATACAACAAACCCATCCTCTAAAATTCTAGCAATTAATTTATTGCCAAAATTTAGAGATTTTTAAAATGAAACCCATTGGCAGTAAAGATTATAGACAATAAATGTTTACACATGCTAAATTCCAACAGACTACATCTGTCAGATTTAGACTCAATTGATATTTATTGAACATAGACTATGTGTCAGGCACTGTTCTTTACAAGTTTACAAACATTATCTCTACTGTCCTATAAATCTATGAGGTAGACTCAATCCCATTTTACTGATGAAAGAAGCAAAGCTCATAGTCTATGGGACTTAACAGAGATTACAAAGCTAGCAGGTGGTAAAGCCAGGATTTGAGCCTGTCTCCTGACCCAAATCAGCTGTCTGCCTCAGCGGAGTGACCCGGGATGCATAAGAGTTTCATCACGAAAGAGTAGTTAAGGTAGGCTAAGCTTTAGGCAGAAATGTGTAACTTCTAGCATTATTATGCAGGCTCAGATATTATGAATTAAGCCCCTGTTAGGCCCAAAGTGTTGAGATTCCACTGAGACACTACAACTTGGCATCCAATCATTCAAAACTGGGTTGAAAGGAAGGACATGTCCAAAGCAACTAAGCATTTCACCTGAAGAAAGGATGCCTTAAACTGATGAAAGATGGCTAGATATAAATCTCTTCATATCTCAATGCATAGATTTAGAAGGTAAAACAAACACAACAAAACGGCACACAAAATAACGATATAGAATTGTCTTTTATGCTAAGTGACTAGGTAATTGGACACTCAATGACTGGGGAAGATATTTTGCACAGCCTTTTTTTTGTTCTTCTTTTAACTAACGATTCTCATACATATTTGTTGCCAAAATGAGTAAATCTAGGCCTGCAGATTAGGTCTTAGAGCTGGTCCAAGGGATGCATCACCATGACTCCCAGGGCCATCTGGGGAATAGGTGCTTGCTGTAACTTCACAGCATGGAATTGAGCATCATATCTGGCCCAAGCTGCTTTAGCTTGAAGAGGTTGAGAGTAAAGACTAAGAAGTTTATTTAGGCATACAAGTACTCTGTTACCTGTTCCTGCAAGTGTATTGTATATCATGTATACTCTGCAATGAATGAAATACACCTGACTAGGGTGCAGTTGTTGCCAGCAGGTACCAGGGCTGCTTTAGCTTCATGTATAAGACTAGGTCTGAAGGGGCAGTTGACCTTCAAAAGGTCTAATGTGAGCTTCACTTGCTCAAACTTACCATCCATAATTGTGTATCTGCTGATGTGGCCCATCGGAGGGATTCTCGAGTGTAAGCACTTATGTCTGTTAATAAAGATTGAGAGATGATCTCTCTGCTACATAGCCTAACTGTTCTGACTTCATGCTGCACATTTAGATATGTAAACCTTATTTGATTTACCCAAGTAATGTCTTTGTCTGTCTGTTCAGTCAATTTGAACCAATTTTTTATATTTGTCAAAATGGTATATGTGCTGAGTGAAATATCTACCATCATTCTATGACCTTTGATTGCTGATTAAAGACTCATTTCAAAGGAGATAGGTAGATTTATTGCCAAGCTGATGTCCAGCAATGGTTCTCATCCTTGACCAAAATGTAAGGTTAACCCTGAAGAAAGGCTTTCTTTCTTTCTTTCACATCCATCTAACATGATTACTCTTTTAGACATTTCCACATATCCTTTAACTAAGTTCTGCTAAGTAACTCACATAGGATGGAACGTCTAGGGCAAAACAGGCATAAACTTTATGAAATGTGAAATGTGCTGTAGCAGTAAAACTTCTAGAAAAGGAGATCATTGTGTGGTAACAGTGGCTAATGTCCTTTTGTATGTAATATTTTGGTGTGCTCTATATGAAGGGAAAACCCTTCAGAAGTAAATTGATACTAACTTGAAAACCTAGGTCTAGATCTAGGGGAATTAATAATCTCGGGAAAATATTTTATCTGCAATATACAATGTTAAATTAACTCCTACTCAGCAGAAAGCTACTCTTTGCCTTCTACTGAGTTTATGGTTGATGGGTTCCTCACTCCATTTCCACCGTTCATTTAACCATTTACCCATAACTTTTACTAAGAAGCACTCCTTTCCTCACCATTTTATTAGCTTGCAGCTGTTTTCTCTCTGTGGCTTCAGGTCGAAAGAAAAAAAAAATGAAGACATTATGTCTTTGAAAACTTTTAAAAGGCTATTTAATTCTTATCATTAATTTCATATGGGGAAAATGTAGAATTTTATTAGATACATTACTTTCTGATGCAATTTAGATGCATGAAAGGTTTAACTATTTTTTGGATTCATTTTTTCTTTTATTTTCTTTTATCTGTCATTGATTTGTACTGAAAATTTTAAGATTAACAAAGATATTTGGTAAGATTTTCTTTCAACCATTTTCTGGTTTGTATAGCCCATCAATACTGTTGTTTTGCATTAGAAAAGATTGAGTCATGAAAGGCATAAAATTTTTTGTACCGGGTCTCACAGTGAAATAATGGTACCCCGTTACTTAACCTACTGGTTTCTACTCTTCTACCCCTTAAGATATAATTAAATTAGCTAACTTGTTTAAAAGTAAAATTCCAAGCTAAAAGCTTGGAATTATCATTTAGGTCAGTTTTATTTTTTAAAATTTAACCAGTGGTGCTCTAAGTGTTTTAAAGTGAACCGTTGAAATGTAACAACCACAGAAAATACACGGATCTTAAATTTTACAGTTTAATAAATTTTCACAAACTAGAAATACCTATAACTACCAAAATAAGAAAATGAACATAACCAGGACAGTGGATGCCCCTTGGACTCTGACTCCAAAAGGAGCCACTATCCTGACTTTCATACCGTAGATTACTTTTGCCTATTTTGAACTTTATATAAATACAAACATACATCATGTATATCTTTGGGTCTGACTTATTTCATTCAACATTATGTTTATGATACTCATCCATATTGATACATGTGACAATAGTTTGTTCATTCTTGTTTTGAGTAGATGATAATTTATCTATTCTATTATTGATGAACTTCTGGATTGCTTGCATTTCAAGGCTATTACAAATAGCACTGCTATGAACATTCTTGTACACATTGTTGGTGAATATATTTGTATGTTTCTGTTGGATATATATCTAGGAATTGAATTGTCAGGTCATATGGCCTCACTTAGTATTGGCTATCTTTTCATTTTGGTAGGTTTAATGTTGTGTGAGAGTTGGCTCATACTGTCCCTCAGGAACCAATGCTTACATTTTCAGGAATTCTGTGAGCTGGTTGTTAAACACATTATTAAAATTAAATTATATAAATTTAAATGTTATATATTATATATTACTATATATAATATAGATATACACAAAAATACAATATATTTGTTAAATAATATATAATACAACTTATTTATATTATATATTACAAAGGTAATAAGTATTTGAAATTCATTGCCTGTCTCCTGACCCAAATCAGCTGTCTGCCTCAGCGGAGTGACCCGGGATGCATAAGAGTTTCATCACGAAAGAGTAGTTAAGGTAGGCTAAGCTTTAGGCAGAAATGTGTAACTTCTAGCATTATTATGCAGGCTCAGATATTATGAATTAAGCCCCTGTTAGGCCCAAAGTGTTGAGATTCCACTGAGACACTACAACTTGGCATCCAATCATTCAAAACTGGGTTGAAAGGAAGGACATGTCCAAAGCAACTAAGCATTTCACCTGAAGAAAGGATGCCTTAAACTGATGAAAGATGGCTAGATATAAATCTCTTCATATCTCAATGCATAGATTTAGAAGGTAAAAACAAACACAACAAAACGGCACACAAAATAACGATATAGAATTGTCTTTTTATGCTAAGTGACTAGGTAATTGGACACTCAATGACTGGGGAAGATATTTTGCACAGCCTTTTTTTTGTTCTTCTTTTAACTAACGATTCTCATACATATTTGTTGCCAAAATGAGTAAATCTAGGCCTGCAGATTAGGTCTTAGAGCTGGTCCAAGGGATGCATCACCATGACTCCCAGGGCCATCTGGGGAATAGGTGCTTGCTGTAACTTCACAGCATGGAATTGAGCATCATATCTGGCCCAAGCTGCTTTAGCTTGAAGAGGTTGAGAGTAAAGACTAAGAAGTTTATTTAGGCATACAAGTACTCTGTTACCTGTTCCTGCAAGTGTATTGTATATCATGTATACTCTGCAATGAATGAAATACACCTGACTAGGGTGCAGTTGTTGCCAGCAGGTACCAGGGCTGCTTTAGCTTCATGTATAAGACTAGGTCTGAAGGGGCAGTTGACCTTCAAAAGGTCTAATGTGAGCTTCACTTGCTCAAACTTACCATCCATAATTGTGTATCTGCTGATGTGGCCCATCGGAGGGATTCTCGAGTGTAAGCACTTATGTCTGTTAATAAAGATTGAGAGATGATCTCTCTGCTACATAGCCTAACTGTTCTGACTTCATGCTGCACATTTAGATATGTAAACCTTATTTGATTTACCCAAGTAATGTCTTTGTCTGTCTGTTCAGTCAATTTGAACCAATTTTTTATATTTGTCAAAATGGTATATGTGCTGAGTGAAATATCTACCATCATTCTATGACCTTTGATTGCTGATTAAAGACTCATTTCAAAGGAGATAGGTAGATTTATTGCCAAGCTGATGTCCAGCAATGGTTCTCATCCTTGACCAAAATGTAAGGTTAACCCTGAAGAAAGGCTTTCTTTCTTTCTTTCACATCCATCTAACATGATTACTCTTTTAGACATTTCCACATATCCTTTAACTAAGTTCTGCTAAGTAACTCACATAGGATGGAACGTCTAGGGCAAAACAGGCATAAACTTTATGAAATGTGAAATGTGCTGTAGCAGTAAAACTTCTAGAAAAGGAGATCATTGTGTGGTAACAGTGGCTAATGTCCTTTTGTATGTAATATTTTGGTGTGCTCTATATGAAGGGAAAAACCCTTCAGAAGTAAATTGATACTAACTTGAAAACCTAGGTCTAGATCTAGGGGAATTAATAATCTCGGGAAAATATTTTTATCTGCAATATACAATGTTAAATTAACTCCTACTCAGCAGAAAGCTACTCTTTGCCTTCTACTGAGTTTATGGTTGATGGGTTCCTCACTCCATTTCCACCGTTCATTTAACCATTTACCCATAACTTTTACTAAGAAGCACTCCTTTCCTCACCATTTTATTAGCTTGCAGCTGTTTTCTCTCTGTGGCTTCAGGTCGAAAGAAAAAAAAAATGAAGACATTATGTCTTTGAAAACTTTTTAAAAGGCTATTTAATTCTTATCATTAATTTCATATGGGGAAAATGTAGAATTTTATTAGATACATTACTTTCTGATGCAATTTAGATGCATGAAAGGTTTAACTATTTTTTGGATTCATTTTTTCTTTTATTTTCTTTTTATCTGTCATTGATTTGTACTGAAAATTTTAAGATTAACAAAGATATTTGGTAAGATTTTTCTTTCAACCATTTTCTGGTTTGTATAGCCCATCAATACTGTTGTTTTGCATTAGAAAAGATTGAGTCATGAAAGGCATAAAATTTTTTGTACCGGGTCTCACAGTGAAATAATGGTACCCCGTTACTTAACCTACTGGTTTCTACTCTTCTACCCCTTAAGATATAATTAAATTAGCTAACTTGTTTAAAAAGTAAAATTCCAAGCTAAAAGCTTGGAATTATCATTTAGGTCAGTTTTATTTTTTAAAATTTAACCAGTGGTGCTCTAAGTGTTTTAAAGTGAACCGTTGAAATGTAACAACCACAGAAAAATACACGGATCTTAAATTTTACAGTTTAATAAATTTTCACAAACTAGAAATACCTATAACTACCAAAATAAGAAAATGAACATAACCAGGACAGTGGATGCCCCCTTGGACTCTGACTCCAAAAGGAGCCACTATCCTGACTTTCATACCGTAGATTACTTTTGCCTATTTTGAACTTTATATAAATACAAACATACATCATGTATATCTTTGGGTCTGACTTATTTCATTCAACATTATGTTTATGATACTCATCCATATTGATACATGTGACAATAGTTTGTTCATTCTTGTTTTTGAGTAGATGATAATTTATCTATTCTATTATTGATGAACTTCTGGATTGCTTGCATTTCAAGGCTATTACAAATAGCACTGCTATGAACATTCTTGTACACATTGTTGGTGAATATATTTGTATGTTTCTGTTGGATATATATCTAGGAATTGAATTGTCAGGTCATATGGCCTCACTTAGTATTGGCTATCTTTTCATTTTGGTAGGTTTAATGTTGTGTGAGAGTTGGCTCATACTGTCCCTCAGGAACCAATGCTTACATTTTCAGGAATTCTGTGAGCTGGTTGTTAAACACATTATTAAAAATTAAATTATATAAATTTAAATGTTATATATTATATATTACTATATATAATATAGATATACACAAAATACAATATATTTGTTAAATAATATATAATACAACTTATTTATATTATATATTACAAAGGTAATAAGTATTTGAAATTCATTGCCTTCACGCTATATTTGTCTATTATCTATGCTCTTAAGGTTACTTACATCAACCGTATCTGTGTGGTGGAAATGCTATACCATGGTGTGCTGTTCTGCATCCCTCTAGCAATGTCATGTGGCTAACTTGACAATGGCCACAATGGAGTATTTACACCATGGAAACTGTGAAATGCTACTAATTTCAAGGCTTAATTTATTATTTTGTTGATTTATGCAGACTTAAGAAAGTGATATCAAAAATGTTAATAATGCAGATTAAACTTTAAAGTGCCATGTTTGTAGCTGATATGTTGTGGCTAGCATAAATAAAAAATTTGTAAAAGCATGGTTGAATTGCAACCTTAGATACAGATACAAGGGTTCAGTAAAAATCAACAAAAACATCTGTAAGAATCAACTGGCAGGCCGGGTGCTGTGGCTCATGCCTATAACCCCAACAGTTTGGGAGGTCAAGGCAGGAAGATCACTTGAGTCCAGGAGTTCAATATCAGCCTGGGCAACATGGTAAGACCCCCCCCCCAACCCGTGCTGGGCATGATACTTCGTACCTGTGGTCCCAGTTTCTGGGAAGGCTGAGGCGAGAGGATTGCTTGAGCCCAGGAGGTTGAGGCTGCATTGAGCCATGGTGGTGCCACTGCACTCCAGCCTATGCGACAGAGCAAGACTTTGTCTCAAAACAAAACAAAAAAAGAAGAAGAATTAACTGTCTACTGGCTATATGGAATTTATCATAAAGGATATTATATGTTTTATTATTATTTGTAAATTTGTGCTACATGCATACACACCTTTCTATCCCCTCTGGAAAACCCCGTTCTTAAACATTTACCAGCACACCTCTATTTGTAGTGGTCACATTGTGATATGAATTTACTTTTCTTAGTCAAAGAAGTTGAACACATTTTCATGAGTTTATTGGTCACTAGAATGTCTTTTTTTGTGAAGTCCTTATTAAGTCTTTTGCCCATTTTTCTACTGTTTTATTCTTACTGATTTGTAGGAATTCTTTACATACTCATGATAAGAGTCCTTAATTGAATATATGTATCGCTAATATCTTCCCCCAGTGAATGAGTTGCCTTTTCACTGTCTTAACAGTGTTTTCTATGTAAAACAGCTCTCAATTTTTATTTAGTCCAATGTGGCAATCTTTTGCTTTATGGTTAGTGCTTTTTATGCCCTGTTTGAGAAATAATTGCCATCCCCTAGCTGTTCATGTTTTCTTCCAGAGGCTTTGCTGTTTTACCTTCCACAGTTAGATCTGCGATCCACCTGGAGTTGATTTTTGTATATGTGTGATGCAGAAGCTAAGATTCCTTTCTTGTCCATATAGGTATCCAATTGGCCCAGAACAATTTATTGAAAAGGCCATGCTTTTACTATTGTACTTTAGTGCTATTTGTACTTTTGTCATAACCAAGGGGCTGTCTATGTGTGGATCTTATAGGATATTTTTAATAAATGAAGCAATGAACTTTAGCATTTTACAGATATCTTGCCATTCCAATCATCTTAATAATTTATCCAAAAGAGATTTTACATCAGATGGTTAGGAAATAACTTGTCTCCCCTCCTACCAGTAATGTTTATTGATTTCCACTATGAACAAGATGCTGGAGTAGCCTCTAAGGCTACAGAGCAATCTCTTTTTCAAGAACATTAAATCTGAAAGTCATAAAATAAGCATTTCTCTCATCCTTTTTTAGATATTTATTTTGACATTAGTTATCTTGATGACTTTGTAAAATATTTTCTTTCGTAATATTAAAGCAATTTTTCATAACGTTAAAGCAGATTCTGATAACACATTCAGATTATATATTGAACAAGTCAATATTTACTTGTGTGAGCTTACCAGAAAGAGTAGATTGAATAACTAATATCTTTTTTGAACAGAGAGAATAGAATTTGGTGACCATGATAATTTGGTTGTTCCTGTTTATAGGATAATGCATCTTGGAAGCAATCAAAGTAAGCAAAATCCCTTCAAAAAGAACATATGAACTATGAGGAAATTAATTTCTTAACTCTGTTATTGATGCTATTATTCATAAAAAAGCAAAAGCCCCACATAACAATTGAATATGTGGAGCATTTTATAAATTGAGGGATACTAGATTTTCTGTGCTGTCAGTTTGATTGTAGAGAGGACTTAACCTTCCACTAGAGGGCATCTTTACCCCATTTAGTCTTTTGTAAAAATAACACTGTTTTGCTTAATATTATTTTACCTTTTAACTATACCTGACCTTAAGGAGAAAGTCAAGGAATGGCCTTGATGCTAACAGAGCTCTTAAGAAACACACGCGCGCACGCACACACACACACACACACACACACACACACACACACACACACTTTTTCATTAACAGTTACAGTAGTAATAACTTACTATGAAATTCTCTTTGGAACGAATCAACACTCTTCCTTCTCCATCTTTTCCACACAAAAAAAGTCTTTTTAAATTTGGGCAACAAGAAGATAATTAACACTAAAATATTTATTATTGCTCTATAAAAATATACCCTAAGCATTACAGCAATGGAAAAAAAAACACAAAGGATGGATAGATTTGACTCAATATAAACATCAAATACTTGAATGTAAAGTAAAAGTACAAGGAAAATTTAAATGTAAATAAGCTAGAAAAATCATTGTCCCAAATATAAGAACCCTTCATACAGATATAAAACTCTAAGCTCTGATAAAAGTAGGCACGATATGAACAGAAAACTTATTTATTTATTTTTGTTTGTTTGAGACTGAGTCTCAGTCTGTGGTGCGCAGGCTGGAGTTGCAGTGGCATAATCTCAGCTCACTGCAACCTCCACATCCTGGGTTCAAGTGACTCTCCTGTCTCAGCCTCCCGAGTAACTGGGATTACAGGTGTGGGCTACCATGCCTAGCTAATTCTTGTATTTTTATTAGAGACGGGGTTTCACCATGTTGGCCGGGCTGGTCTCAAACTCCTGACCTCAGGTGATCCACTCGCCTTGGCCTCCCAAAGTGCTGGGATTACAGGCATGAGCCAGTGCGCCCGGCCAGAACAGATAATTTAATGAAAACAGATAATAAATGAACAAACCTTATTAGTAATCTAGGAAAGATTCGGGAGGCCAAGGCAGGCAGATGGTTGAGTCCAGGAGTTCAAGACTGGCCTGGGCAACATGGTGAAATTTTGTCTCTGCAAAAAAATACAAAACTTAGCCAAGGCATTGTGGCACCTATGTTTCCAACTTGGGAGCCTCAGTTGGGGGAGTCACTTGAGCCTGGGAGGTGGAAGTTGCAGTGAGCTGAGATTAAGCTACTGCACTCCAGCCTGGGCGACAGAGTGAGACTGTGTCTCCATCATCATCATCATCATCATCATCATCATCATCATCATCTAGGAAACAAAAATTACGATACACTTTTCTACCTGAAAAGTTAGGAAAAAGGTAATGTTAGTGAGCATGGAGAGAGAAGTGCATTCTTATGCACTGCAGGTAGGAGAATAAATCAGTACAATTCCAGGAAGCAGTTTGGTGATATATATAATCTCCAAAACTATACGCTGACCAAATATATATATATATATATATATATCTCCA
>NW_016803114.1:339403-362954 GCF_001698545.2 Rhinopithecus bieti
ATATATATATATATATATATATATATATATATATATATATACACACACACACACACACACATATATAATCCTAAGAATCCTTAAAACGTTGTTAGGACTTAGAACTCAGATGTTGGATTCTGACACCATTCCCTAGTAAAGAGCCTTTCTTCAAAGGCTCTTGGACAAAACAGGTGGTCCAGAAAAGGTACAAGGTGAGCCTGAAGCAACTTATTATGTCAAGGAGTAAGGAACTGCTCAAAATGATAAGGCATGACACAAGAACACAGGAGCCAGCTTGAAGGGGATCCCATTTATCAAATATGGGACAATTTTAGAGCCAACCATTGGGAAAACAAAAACAAAAACAAAACCTAGTAATTTCATTAGTCCATGCTAATAACATGTAGACAAATATGTAAAGAAAGAAGAACTCTTGCTTATGCAAGAATGCCAAGTGCTGAATTGTAAATGTGAAGAGTAATTGAACTGGAAAATCTTCATTTTTTTCTGCCAACACAGTAAATATTGATTCATTTGGGCAAAAATTATCAACAGATGCTAAATCTAGAGATAAATTTTTGAGGAGGAGCAGGATATTTGGATGATCTTATAATATCTTCCCATAGATTGCTTATTAGGAATAAGAGGAAAAAACTGCTATCATTTGAACAACTCAGACAATACCTTGACCAGCAGATCAAAATTAACATCACAAATAAGGAGCAGATGACACACAGATTGTATGCTTCTGGGTGTGACTCTCTGAGGACAACATCACTAATGTGCTATTCTGTCCAGAATGCATACTCTGAAACTAATCATGAGGAAGTATCAGACAAATTCAAAATAAGGAATATTCTAGTTTTTTTTTTAAAGGGACTGTTTTTTCAAAAATGGCAATGTCATAAAAGACAATGAAATGCTGGCTGGGCACAGTGACTCACACCTGTAATCCCAGCACTTTGAGAGCCGGAGGCAGGCAGATCGCTTGAGCACAGGAGTTGGAGACCAGCTTGGGCAACGTGGTGAAACCCCATCTCTACAAAAAATACAAAAATATTAGCCAGGAGTGGTGGCACATGTCTGTAGTCCCAGCTACTCAGGAGGCTGAGGTCTGAAGATGGCTTGAGCCAAGGAGGCAGGGGTTGCAGTGAACTGAGATTGCACCACTGCACTCTGTCCTGTGTGACAAAGCCAGACCCTGTCTCAAAACAAAACAAAACAAAACAAAACCTGTCAATCTATGAACCCAGAAAATCTGGGACAGATCTTAGTTCATTTAGAAAGTTTATTTTGCCAAGGTTGAGGACATGCCCATGACACAGCCTCAGGAAGTCCTGACAACATGTACCCAAGGTGCTTGGCCACAGCTTAGTTTTATACATTTTAGGGAGACATGAGACATCAATCAACATATGTAAGAAGTACACTGGTTCGGTCTGGAAAGGTGGGACAACTTGAAGCAATGCCAAGAAGACTTGAAGCAGAGAGGAAGCTTCCAGGTTACAGATAGGTGAGGCACAAATGGTTGCATTCTTTTGAGTTTCTGATTTGCTTTTCCAAAGGAGGCAATCAGATATGCCTCTGTGTCAGCCAGCAGAGGGGTGAGTTTGAATAGAATGGGAGGCAGGTTGGCCCTAAGCAGTTCCCAGCTTGACTTTTCCCTTTAGTTTAGTGATTTGGGGACTCCAAGATTTATTTTCCTTTCACACATCCATCCGTTCATCCTATATAGAAAAAAAAAATTTTTTTAATACAAAAAAAAGACAAGGAAATGTTCCACATTAAAGGAGACTAAAGAGACATGGCAACAAAATATAATACCTAATCCTAGACTGGATCCTGTCTAGACACAGGAAAAAATGCTATAAAATACATTATGGGGTCAACTGACAAAATTGGAATATGGATGGTAGATTAAGAAAAAGTATTATACTAATGTTAAGTCTACTAAAGTTGATAACTGAACTATGGGCATGTAAGTGATATACCCCTCTTCTTAGAAAATAGACTGAAGTTTTAGGGGTAAATGTCGTAGGAAAAAATGGTTCAGAAAAATATGTATATTTCTTTGTATATCTAACTATATCTCTATCTCTACATATATGAAGAGACGAAGGGATTAAAACTTGCTAGTATAAAAATTACGTTAAATGGAAAACATTTGAGTTGCTGTAGATGCAGAAAAAAAGCTTCCCTGAACTTCTCTTAGCTCACTAAAGCAGAGCCTCCCAAAAATACAACTTCCATTTAACTTCCTGTGAGGGCTTCCTGTTTGGAAGAAGACTGACTCTTTGTGGAGGTGCAAATTCAGCTACCATAAATCTCCCTCTAGGGGAGTTTCTAACCAGGAAGGAGACTGTCCATTCATATCAGGATGAAAAAAACCCGATAGAACTTTCGATACTTTCCCACTGAAGCCCTAAACACCCCCACTTTTCCTTAAGTAAACTGATATAAACACTGTTACTCCTAGCTGTTCACCAAGGTGCTCCCTACTGTGTACTTCCATCCTTGTGAACAAACCTTGTCTTTTATCCTGTCAGTTGATTTGCATGCCCCCAACGATTCCAAGTTCTAAGTGTGTTGGGATGGGGAGATGACTACATTTCTCCTTGTCTTCTCTGACTCCAAATTTTTGCTTCTGATGAATCATTTACATGTAAAGATGTCCTTCTGTTGATGCTGTGTCTGTTCTCCAGTGCACTTTCTCACATAGGTTGCATCTCCTTCTTGACTTCCTTCTAAAGTATAAAATAAATAATTTGCACGTTTTGGGAAAATAAAATTCCTATCAACAAAGAAAGACGTCTTCATATTAATGTAGAAAAAAGGAAACAGATTTATTACTGAATAAGCACAACAGAGTACATGTGTACTGGCTGCCTGTGAATCACTATGAAGTCAGGATGATTTTTTTTTTTTTTTTTTAGAGAGAGAGGATCTTGCTCTATTTCCCAGGCAGGAGTGCAGTGGCATGATCATAGCTCATTGTAACTTCAAACTCCTGGATTCAAGTGATACTCCTGCCTCAGCCACCCGAGTATCTAGGACTACAGGTGCACTCCACCGTGCCTAATTTTTTATTTTTTATTTATTTATTTTTTTAGAGACGAGGTCTATGTTGCCCAACTCTTGAACTCCTGACCTCAAAAATCATGCTTGGCCTCCCAAAGCTCTCATAATGAAATTTCACACAATTAATTCTGTAAAGTGGAAGAAAAAATAATAAAATGTCTCTTACCTTCTTGGGAGACAACTAGTTATATCTCAAGATAGGCTTTTAGGTTAAGTCCAGGGGTGTATGTTGACATTTCAAGGGTTGGTGAGGCCTAGACTTTGGAGACTTCTCTCTGCTTTGTAAAACAAGAAATGCAGGTTCTCTAGCCACTGGGGAGATTTATCCATGTTCAAAGAGTTACAATAAAAACTCGGGTCCATTCTATTTCCAGGAGACCCTTTGAGAAGAGAAGGGGGAGGTGACGGACCTCTTACCCTTTACAAACATCAGGCACAGCAGCAGTTTTTCTGACTTTTGGGATGATGTGTATCATCCCAAAGGCCAGGATACATGGTGGCATCACATGGCAAACAACGGAAAGTTGAACTTCAAATATCCTTGTCATTAAAGTCCTTTGGCCACCCTAATGACTGGAATTTCCCACTGGGCACCTCTCTCCCATTAGGCTCTGGCCTCCTGCCATGGTTTCTTACTCCCTTCATGACTTCACACTCCGTGCTTCTCCCCTTTGGACACTTTTCTCCCCTAGACCCCCAACAAACTAACTTTTCCTTATTTTATGATGCAGAACAAGTAAGTTTTCCATCCAGTACCAGGCTCTGGTGCATCAGAGATAGTTCCACTCTCCAGAAGCTTAAATGCTGGCCTTCTACAATTACAGGCTTTGGCTCCAGAGTCCTGACTATCTGCAGAGAAAAATGGGCAGGGGCTTTGAAATTTCAATTTTTTTCCCTTTTTCTTTCTCCATCAGTCTTTGAGGGGAAGGAAGATAGAAGTGGAGACATATTGCTGATGTGAATTATGACATCCTTCCCCTCCACACCCTCCTTAGAAAACAAATGACTACACTCAGCTTGGGGCTTGTTATTTTTTCCTGA
The DNA here is from genome assembly GCF_001698545.2 of Rhinopithecus bieti. Classification (NCBI taxonomy): domain Eukaryota; kingdom Metazoa; phylum Chordata; class Mammalia; order Primates; family Cercopithecidae; genus Rhinopithecus; species Rhinopithecus bieti. Next base: position 343,505 of record NW_016803114.1, read on the forward strand.
TGTTTTAAAATTTCTTTTCCTAAGATATCTATTTTATTCACATTTTATCTAAAATTGAAATGCAATCATTGCTCGGCCTTTTGGCTAAGATCAAGCATAGTAAAAACTGAAATGCATCTTACATTTACCATCAAATTAAGAAATACCGCTTTTACAGAATAAATTAGCAAAGGCTTTTGGTTTTGAATGACCAGACTAGTGAAAAATATGTTGTTATTAATAGTAGCCAGCTGAGTAGCAAGTTGGCATTGATAAACACATTTAAGGTTAAATTTTAACCTAATGACAATCCTAATTTTCCTAAATTGTCTTCAAAAATTGTGCACCCAAAGAATACAGACAGAGCTGCAGAAAACAAGTATATACACGTAGGGTAAATATTAGCCACTAAACGGATGACCACATATGGATAAAGCTGTCTTTCTTATTGTCCCTAATACTAGCACAAAATAACTGCCTGTCAAATACCAGAAAACGCTATCAAATGGCTGAAGGAATTATTGGATTTTTTGCAATAGGTCATAGAATTTTCAAGGTTAGGAGAGGTATGACTCATTCACACTTCATGAAGGACTGTCACTAGATGTTGACCATCAGTCTATCAAAGACTTTTTCTGACTTTTAGGAGAAACTATTGATCTTCCTTCAAAATGGAATACAGTTCAGGAACACAGCAAAATGTGTAAGTTTAACCAAATAAGAAATATAGTCGCTGGGCGCAATGGCTCATGCCTGTAATCCCAGAACTATGGGAGGCTGGGGCGGGTGGATCACGAGGTCAGGAGTTCGAGACCAGCTTGACCAACAATGGTGAAGCCCCGTGTTTACTAAAAATACAAAAATTATCTGAGCCTGGTGGTGGGAGCCTGTAATCCCAGCTACTCAGGAGGCTGAAGAAGGAGAATCACTTGAACTCAGGAGGCGGAGGTTGCAGTGAGCCAAGAAGACACCCTTGCACTCCAGCTTTAAGAAATACAGTCAAAATCCCAAATTCCTGTGATGAGCTTCAAAATAAAACTGTCTGCAACTGTCTGCCTGAAGGTTGTTAAAGATATCATGATCAGGAGCCATGTTCTGGACATCATCATGTCTCCATGATGATCTTCAAGGGAAAACTTCATATTCAGAATGTGAGAAAGTTCTGGACTTAGATTTCAATTGCAATACTGAAGAGAAGAGTTAATTGTGTAGCTTGCACTGTACTAGTTTGCTAGGGCTGCCATAACATGAGATCAAAGACTGGATGTCTTAAGCAACTAAAATTTATTTTTTTCAGAATTCTGGAGTCTAGAGGTTCAAGATCAAGGTTTCAGCAAATGTAGTTTTCCTGACACCACTCTTCTGTCACTTTCAGATGACCATCTTCTTGCTGTTCTTCACATGTTCTTTCCTTCTTCTAAGGACATCAGTCATATTGGATTAGGACCTGCCCTGATGACTTCATATTAACTTAGTAGCCTCTCTAAAGGTTCTGTCTCTAAATACAGTCGCATTCTGAGGTACTAGAAATTAGGGCTTTAATATCTGAACTTGGGGGTGAAGGGAAACAGTTCTGCCCATAACCTGCATGATTTGGAAGTTAATGGGAAATAACTATATATATGTAATAAACTATCTTCTTTACCCCCCAAAAATTATAATTAACCCTAACCTCTCTGTATCTACCAATTGCAAACTATTATGTCCTAACCTTGCCAAATATAATCAAGCCTTCACCCTATCCCCAAAAGTCCCCAACTCTCTCCTTCAGTCACCACACCCTGCAGTGAGAGGCCCACAATACCCTAAAAAAAAGCTCATAAAATATCCTGCCTTTGCCCTCCCCACTCTGAAACACTGCTTAAGACTTTTTAATGCAGTATTACCCTTTATCATTTAAAGCAATAAACTCAGTTTTGTTTTACCAACAGGTTATTTTGGTTGTATTTTCCAGAAGCCAGCACTCAACATTTAGAAGAGTCCCAAGAAGTTGCCCACTTCTATTTTCAGTCAGATGCTTGAGTCCCTCATACATTACCCTAGCAAGTGATATTCTGGTTTCTACCTGAATAATTCAAGGGCCTGGGATTTCACTGTCTTCCAAGACATTGTTCTTTAGGCAGTGACATCTTTGGAGTAGTCCAGGTGTTTCGCAGAAGGTAATAATATGGTGATAATAAATATCATTCGAGTGAATGAAAGGATGGACAGTACATTTCAGGTTTGAGTGTCCCTCCTACCAAGAAACTAAGAAAATCATGATTAACAATTTTATGTTCATCTTTCAGTCTATTTTCTTTTCTATGTTTTATTTCTTACTCCCTATTTGTAAAAACTTGTGATTTTTTTTGGTTTATGATTAATATATTCTCTGTGTAGAATGTTTGGAAATTCCAAAATAAAAACAAATCTTTGGAATCTGAAAAGAAACATTTAGATAACAAATGAGTTTTACAAAATATGTTTAACTTTACTTTCAGAGCTTTAAGGTTATTTTCAGTGAATTTCTGAATTCTTTGTTACACTCTTTCTAATCTCACTTTGAATTAGTGAAAACACATTTTCACTGACATTAATTCAAAAAAATCAATAAAACTAGAATGTGAAGAAAGAGAAGAAAATAAGACAAATATCTCCCCAAACCTACTAATTACAAAAAACCAAATTTCTGACACACTAACAAGGAGAAACATAACATTGCTGATTATCTCTTTGATATAGAAATTAGACACATTTGTCAAAAGTAAAAACAAAAGTCAATAATCCAGTTGAAAATAAGGTTAAAAATCTTTTTGAGGTTCTTGTTATGAATGAAAACTACTTAAAATTCTAGTAAGTTCAAGGAGAAGAAGTAAAAAAAAAGGCTGTCTTAGTAAGACATTATTAAGTAATCAATATATAGAGGAAAGGTGTGTCTGCATGGTATTTGGAAATGTTTGGAAAATACCAAGCAGATACATTACTTGGATGATAGTATATATTATTGTTTCCATTTTGTTCTTACATGGGAAAACCATTGATCAAAGATTAGCGGGGATAATTGAAATTCCAGTCAAATTATGCAGATCTGCAGAGCTCATGATCTTATAATGTACATCATTTGATAATTTAGAAATATTAATTTGTACCCATTCTACCCGGAAAGTCTCCAGCACATTTCCACTTTCTTTCTATCCATACTTAATAGTGGCTAACAACTGAGCTTCATCATCTTTTGTTGGATTATTTTTATTTTGTAAAACAATTTTATTTTAGAGACCAGGTGTAGTGGCTCATACCTGTAATCCCAATGCTCTGGGAGGCCTAGGAAGGAGGATCTTGAGGCCGGGAGTTCAAAACCAACCTGGGCAACATAATGAGAGGCCACCTCTAAAATAAAAATTTAAATTAGCTGGGCATGGTAGTTCACACCTGTAGTCCTAATCCTAGTCCTAGGTGGGAGGATTACTCGAGCCCAGGAGTTTGCAGGCTGGAGTGAGCAGTTATTGTGCCACTGCACTCCAGCCTGACCACAGAGCCAGACCCTGTCTCTAAAAACACAATTTATTTCTCACAGTGGGAAAATAAAAACAAAATAAAATTCAAAAAATTAAAAAAAAATTTGTTTAATCAGTGTAAGATGTGGATACCATTTAAAAAATCAAATAATATGCCATGCTGCTAATAAGCTGTATTGCCAAATACTATTTTTAATTAGACATTATCTGTCAGTGGAGGATAAGGTTATCACTGTCTTACATCTCCCTTCTGCACACTTTTTCTCACCCCTCCCTTTAATATAGTTATGATAGCACAATTTCTAATTAAATCAACATTCAGTTGCTACTATATAGTGTAAATATTGTTCACTACAGGGCCAAGTACGTTTCTATGATTATGTTTCTTTTTTTGAATAGCCTTTTTTCTCCTGTAGTGAATAATTGTTTCTTTTGTTTTCCTTTTTTTGTTTGTTTTCTATGAATCTGTTGTTAATGTTTTCTAAATGCTCCATCATATGTGTCAGATACCTACTGCTATTATTTTCTAAATGGTCATACAAAGCAGATAATTTACCAATTCCATCTCCCTTCACCCCACTCCTCATCCCAAAGGCCTACATATCCTTATTCTGATCTGGGCTGGCTGCTTTCCAGCCTGCTGCATAACTGTCACTCTGGGATCCCTTTGTCATCATCCTCGGTCTTTCTAAAACCATGTTCTGTGTTAGATTACAGCAGTATAATAAAAAATGAATAGTTGGTCTTTGTCCCTCATTCCTGGCACAGAACTTCTAAACCCCTTGTAATTTCCTAAGTGATAGGCACGTCTTCTTTTTTTTTTTTTTTTTTTTTTAATTTTACTTCAAGTTCTGGGATACATATGCAGAACATGCAGGTTTGTTACATAGGTATGCATGTGCCATGATGGTTTGCTGCACCTATTGACCTGTCCTCTAAGTTCCTTCTCCTTGCCACCCACCCCCCAACAGGCCCTGGTATGTGTTGTTCCCCTCCCTGTGTCCATGTATTCTCGTTGTTCAGCTCCCATTTATGAGTGAGAACATGTGGTGTTTGGTTTTCCGTTCCTGTGTTAGTTTGCTGAGGATGATGGCTTTCAGATTCATCCATGTTCCTGCAAAGGACATGATCTCATTCCTTTTTATGGCCGAATAGTACGCCATGGTGTACATGTACCATATTTTCTTTATCCAGTCTATCATTGATGGACATTTGGGTTGGTTCCATGCCTTTGCTGTTGTAAATAGTGCTGCAATAAACATATGTGTGCATATGTCTTTATAGCTGTAAACATTCCCTTTGAAAACCAGTACAAGAAAAGGATGCCCACCACTCTCACTACTCCTATTCAACATAACATTGGAAGTTCTGGCCAGCACAATCAGACAAGGGAAAGAAGTGAAGCATATTTGAATAGGAAGAGAGGAAGTCAAATTGTCTCTGTTTGCAGAGGACATAATTCTATATTTAGAAAACCCCATCATCTCAGCCTAAAAACTTTTTAAGCCAATGAGCAGCTTCAGCAAAGTCTCAGGACACAAAATCAATGGGCATGTCTTTTCTTATTATTCATAGCAAGCTTTCCACTTTTTTATTTTTATTTATTTTTATTATTTGTTTATTTATTTTTGAGATGGAGTCTAGCTCTGTCGCCCAGGCTGGAGTGCAATGGCATGATCTCAGTTCACTGCACCTCTGCCTCTAGGGTTCAAGCGATTCTCCTGCCTCAGCCTCCCAAGTAGCTGGGATTATAGGCGCCTGCCACGACACTTGGCTAATTTTTTTGTATTTTTAGTAGAGATGGGGTTTCACCATGTTAGCCAGGACGGTCTCGATCTCCTGATCTCATGATCCACGATCTGCCCACCTAGGCCTCCCAAAGTGCTGGGATTACAGGCCTGAGCCCCCACGTTCGGCTTTTTTATTTTTATTTTTTAATTTTAAGAGATGGGATTTCACTGTGTCGCCCAGGCTGGAGAGTGCAGTGGCGTAATCATAGCTCACTACAGTCTTGAACTGCTAGGTTCAAGCCATCCTACCACCTCAGCCTCCTGAGTAGATGAAACTGCAAGCACATGCCATCATGCTCAGCTAATTAAAAAAAATTTTTTTTGTGGAGACAGGGTTGTGCTGTTGCCCAGGTTGGCCTCAAACTCCTGGCCTCAATCAATCCTCCCAAAGGGCTAAGATTACATACTGATTTCAAATATTTTGGATAAATATCCACAAATGGAATTGCTGGATCAAGAATTTTCTTTTTTTCTTTCCCATAGTCATCCTGTTTTTGCTTAATGGGTACAATATACTTATATATTTTAATTCTCTGAGGATATTATAGTATTATTTTAAAGTTGTCTTTGCTTCCTCTAGGTTCCTGTTTTTCTGTTTGTTTATTTTGATCTCTCTTATGTTGAATGATTCCTGAAGAATATATTGATCTTTTCATGTTAAAGGCCCTAAAATTTTACAAGTTCTGGCCTGTGGACAGGACTTGCCAAATGGTGGATGATCTGGTAATCTATCAGCCTTTTAAGTCAGTCTACGGAGGTATTTTCTCTAAAACCTTTCAGTATTGTTTTATTTTTTGTTTTTTAACTTTTACCTAGGAAAACATACCAAACTACTGGTGCTCTGGAAGGGATACAGAAAGGAATCCGGGGGTCCCAAAGTCCAGTATTTAGAGTTTCATTAATCCCCCTGTGTGCAACCCTTTATTTCACCTTCATTCTCCATCATTTAGAGTGTGTTTAAGACCTACTCCTCTAGTTCAGTCTCTCCAGAAATAAGCCCATGATTGCCTGCCTAGGGATAGTCACCAATGCACAGAAGGGGAAACAGGGCTCTAATCTCTTTGTATACTAGTAGATCCCTCTGCTTTCAGTGCCATGCTTTAGTCCATGGTGTCATTCATACTTGAGACCTTCAGGTATTCTGTAGCAAAAACCAGGGTCATTTCTTGAATCTCAGCTAGTCTATAGCTGGGATCACTTTGCTTAAATGAATGACTTATTTTACAATGACCTGTGATCTGATTTTGCAATATCACATGTTTTAAACCTTTGATATTTGACAAACCTTCCAAAATCAAATTATACATCATGTCTTTTTCTGACCTAATTAATCCTTTAAGATATTACTAATAGGTTCCCTAAAGTCCAAAAATGACATATTTGCCTTATTTGGTATAAAAATTATACAGGAAGCATTGTCAAATATGAAATACTGTTTGGTTTTCTTTGGGCTGTATTTGTATAAGTATGTCATTGGTATGTGTTCCAAAATTATGGGAAACTCCTATAATTCTGATATGACTTAATATATGTTATCAGTAATTATAATTGTTATGTTACATCATTGTGTGCCACAGAGGTAACAAATTTCCTTGTCAAAGTGCCTTTGACTATGGCTGCCCTAAAACTTTTTGTCATCCACAGACAATTGTAATCTTGTTTTGATCCTCTTTAGAAGGTGGTTTTATAATCAGCTATAAAACTCTAACAGGTGCTTTTTAATGCAGGTTTCTGATAACTTTGGACACTGTGACATCAGGATAAAGGAAAACTTTCAGGACTCATGGAGAGCTGAAATGTTCATGAATGTCAAGTAGAACAGAAATTCACTGCATGGACTAAACTAACAGAAGTCTGAAGTAATCTTTTAACTTTTACTTAAAACGTTGCTGATACTTTGCTTTGTTTTTCAGAGCCAAGGAAACTTTTATTTTAACCTATTTACAGCTTTTAATGAATGTTCATACTCCTATGAACAACATTTGGATCATATTTGTTTCTCTCTATCTAGTTTCTACAGAATTTGGAAACTATTTGTGAGTATTTTTAACTTACGACAATACAGTTATTAGCACAAGTGCAATAAGAATCTGTTTTCATTTGTAACAGGACCCAATAGTAGAAACTGGTTATTTTACCAAGGCTTTGACTGGAATGGTGTGCTTTCCTTTAAGGAATCAAACTTGACTTATGAAGCCAAAAGAGCCCCTTGGAAAACTGGCCTCATACCTTTGTCTACAGGGTTCCTGACCCGTGGTAAATAAAGAATGTCACTTTCTGAGAGGCCCAAGTTTATCTTGGAACCTCAAGAAGAGAGGAATTTGCCCAACTCATAGGTCTTTGATGGTACAAATCCATGGCTGGGCTCAGCATTAAAAAAGTCTTATCTGAGATTCCTTCTATGGAACAAAGTTCCACTGAAGTCAATTTAAAAGCCTATGTTAAAAAATATTATTCCTCCTGCATTGCATACAAATAATCAGGCCAAGTATAATAAGGCAAATCAGTGCTATCATGATTTGTCTTTAATAAAATGGGAAACTGGAGAGAGAAAATTTTGTCTCTAAACTATAGTACACCTGTTGTTAAATTCTAGTCTTGCCTAATGTTTTTCCATTTTTATTATTTTCTACAGTTTGGATGGAATTCTAACTTTTCTTGGCTACAAGTCTTCAAAATAATGTTTTCATTTTTTTTTTTCTTCTTGTTTCCCTATTTTTCCTAATTTGGAGTCACTGGAAACTAAGCTGTGCTTTCATAAAGCCCTGCAAATTAAAGCTAGACAACTTAAACTTCAGAAAAAAAAAAGAGCAACTGTATACATACATAAGGCACTTTCATACCTGCCTACTGATGTATGAACTTCAGAGTAATATTGCCTATATCAGTTTTCCAGGATTCTTCTTTTGTTTGTTGTTGATTTTCTCCCTTCCTCCCCCTACTTTCTCTTCATAGAACATAAGACTTCACAACCTTCTAAAAATGAGCTTTCCTAATAACTTGGGACCTATGCATCTAGGAATAAACCATCCTAGCCATGAGAGATCAGACAAAACCTGAGACCAGAAAGGCTCATTTTCTTCTAAAATGCTTTCTCCAAGAGATTTTAAAATAAAATGGGGAAATTGTGAAAGAAAATACCTTGGACCCCAAAATCACTTAGCTAAAGGGAAAAGTCAAGCTGGGAACTGCTTCGGGAAAACCTGCCTCCAATTCTATTCAAAATCACCCCTCTGCTCACTGAGATAAATGCATATCTAATTGCCTTCTTTTGAGAGACTAGGAACTCAAAAGAATGCAACTATTTATCTCTTATCTACCTATTACCTGGAAGCCTCCTCCCCACTTTGAGTCTTCCCACCTTTGCTTCAAGTTGTTCCACCTTTCTAGGCCGAACCAATGTTCATCTTGCATATGTTCATTGATGTCTCATGTCATCAGGACCTCCTGAGGCTGTGTCTAGCTCTCTCATTTCCAGAATTTCCATCTTTACTTTCCAGCTGTTTTAGTTACTCTCAACTCCATCCTCTGGTTCTTTTTTTTTTTTTTTTTGAGACAGAGTCTTGCTCTGTCACCCAGGCTGGAGTGCAGTAACACAATCTTGGTTCACTGCAGCCTCTGCCTCCCAGGTTCCAGTGATTCTCCTGCCTCAGCCTCCTGGAGAGCTCGGATTACAGACACACGCCACCATGCCCAGATATTTTTTTTTTTTTGTATTTTTAGTAGAGACAGGGTCACCATGTTGGCCAGGCTGGTCTTTCTTTTTTTATGAGTTTCTTTATTATTATTATTATTATTATACTTTAAGTTCTAGGGTACATGTGCATAACATGCAGGTTTGTTACATATGTATACTGTGCCATGTTGGTGTGCTGCACCCATCAACTCATCAGCACCCATCACTCGATCATCTTACATGAGGATACTCCCAATGCAATCCCTCCCCCCTCCCCCCTCCCCATGATAGGCCCCTTCCCGAGTTCAAGTGATCTCATTGTTCAGTTCCCACCTATGAGTGAGAACATGCGGTGTTTGGTTTTCTGTTCTTTGATAGTTTGCTAAGAATGATGGTTTCCAGCTGCATCCATGTCCCTACAAAGGACACAAATTCATCCTTTTTTATGGCTGCATAGTATTCCATGGTGTATATGTGCCACATTTTCTTAATCCAGTCTGTCATGCCAGGCTGGTCTTGAACTCCTGACCTCAGGTGATCCGCCCGCCTTGGCCGCCCAAAGTGCTATGGTTACAGGCATGAGTCACCGCGCCTGGACCATCTTCTGGTTCTTAAAGTCAGTAAAAGTGTGAGTTTCTGTGCACAGGGGTCTTGGCTACCGTTCTTGGGGCTTGTCCTCAAGCCACAAGGCTTTAAAAATGGGAAACTTCTTCAGTGAAAAGTTCTTCTTCCAATTGTAGACCCAGATTTTTCCTGCTTCTAGTCTCCAGTGCTCTTTCAGGTAGTTGTTCACCTTTGCCCAGAGTTTATAGTTGACATATGCAGAAGGATTGGATTAATAGAAGCTACTTCACAATTACCTCACAGCTCTCATAAGACAAAAGGAATATGACAATGGACTCATCATTTTCAGGTATTCAACCTTACTGAATAGATAATATGCAGAGGATCAAAATCTATACAGAAATTGCTGAATATTGCTTTTTTAAATAAAATATCCCAATTACTTTCTTTGAAGAATGGCTAATATTAATGTGTTCATTTTATTAATAGGCTAACAAAATATTCATTGTTTTAATATACCTAAAATAGATAAAACATTAATTTTATTATACTGTAAAAAATGAAATGTCAATGTTCAATTGTTTTCCACTTTGATTGACTTAACTAATTTAGGGTCTTGCTCAACATTTATCACCAACAGCAGTCTCAGAAAATATAGTCACTTAATACATTTATTTTAAAAGAAATCTTATACAATGAGTAATGTATACAATTAATGAAATCATCCTCTTTGCTATTTTAATTGCAAAAGTATATTTTATAAATCAAAATTTAGGATGAAATAAATCTTACCCAACAGACTTTATCAGAAAAACAAGGTACCCTATTTCAGGCTTTTCAATAGCCAGAAATTAATGGAATCCAAAATAGTAGCTATAAGAACAATATATATGGTAGAATCACAGAAAGTGAATTGACCTGGAAGAAGCTAACAATGTTGTCTTCTCTCATTTTCCAACATTCAAAAGATATCTCCTGCTATGTAATTCTGTATTTATGATATTCCTGAGATTGTGGTTAAAAGACAATAGACACATTTCACATGAGCAGTCATGCTGAATAAAGTAATAAACATTGTGAAAGCAAAAGGAGTAAAGGTTAGAAGTAGAGCACATTTATTTTAGACCCTTCAATTGCAGACCTAGTTGAGGTGATGGGACAGACCCCCAGCTTTGCTGACCCTTATTATAATGAGTCAGTGAAGCCCACTGGCAGATGGCCCTCTTTACATGGGGTTCCATTTATTGTTTTTGCAGCTGGTTAAACAGTAAGTCATAAAGTAGGCCACTGTGCATCCACAGGAAAGTGATTACAGACACACAGAAATGTCTTTTTTAGAAATTTTAACTAGTTTTGTCTGTATGAATGAGAACCCTTGATGAGAAGATTTTCGACACTACATTTGTCTGTTGATGGATGCAGTGTTAGTGCTGGCCTCTCTATAGAAACTGCATTGGTTATCCAACACCTGGAAATGTACAAAACATAAGCTTCTAAAACATTTTCCAATAGCTACAGGATTTGTCCACGAAATAAATAACTTCAAGTCATACACTTATCTTCTCTCTCATCTTTTTAGGATATGTCTCTAGTTCATACATGTGTTTTATTTGATCCACAAATTTTTTTTGTTGTTGTTATTGTTGAGACGGAGTCTCGCTCTGTCTCCCAGGCTGGAGTGCAATGGCCGGATCTCAGTTCACTGCTGCAAGCTACACCTCCCGGGTTTACGCCATTCTCCTGCCTCAGCCTCTCGAGTAGTTGGGACTACAGGCGCCCGTCACCTCGCCAGCTAGTTTTTTTGTATTTTTTAGTAGAGACGGGGTTTCACCGTGTTAGCCAGGATGGTCTTGATCTCCTGACCTCGTGATCCACCCGTCTCGGCCTCCCAAAGTGCTGGGATTACAGGCTTGAGCCACTGCGTCCGGCCTGCAAATGTTTTTTAAAAACTGAAACAATATTTTTAAATATGGGGAGTTTTCCCTCAAATAAATTTTAAAGATCACAAACAAAAGCCCAAGTTTTCATCTTGTCTTGGAAATTTGGAGACTTGCAACCAAGGACTCAAATTCCTGAATGAGAACGTTGGGTTGAGCTGAGTATCTGCAGCTTCTACAGGACTTGTGCTCCCACCCACCCAGCTCACTTCATTCTTTTTCCCTAACCTGCCCAGCACTAAAGGCATTGAGTTTGAGATCCAGGTCTTACATGATGAAAACACCATCTTGTGAGCTTTATTCACCAATACTATACAAGTAAAGATAAAGTTGTTATTGGTGTGGCCCAATATTCTCTGAAAATCAGGCTCAAATATAGGAGATTATAAGAATAACCTCTCTTTAATCAAACCCTTACAAAGAATATGTATGCTTTGCTAAAATAACTCTTTAGCATACCAGCTGAAAACTTTTCTGTATTCACCAAATACACATGCCTGTAGAAAGTAGTGGTATACTTTTCAACATAGCTTATTTTATTATAACATCTAGGAATTGCCTATTTTGCCAATCACACATGTCCAACACGAGGTAAAATGTAAATGTCTGTAACCCTCAACTTAAAAGTGATGGGAAAGTTTAGAAAAACTAAACAAAACATCAAAAATTGAATTCAACAACAGAATAACTATAATCTACATAAAAGAAGTAACTTTCTAACCAAAGTTCTGGTAGGTCAAATTAATAGTGATAACATTTATGTATCACTTGCTCTCATTTAATCAGCAAAAAAGTCCTATAATGTATATTGTATTTTAGTCACCTCTTGCTGCATAAAAAACTACCCCCTAGACTTAGCAGCTTAAAATATCAAACACTTGTTGTCTGATTAAGTGCAAGTAAGACTTAGGAAACCTATGAGATTACAAAATTTAAATTCCCTACCATTTATCCAAATGGTGCCTTGTCCAAATGGTGCCTTGTGGAAAATTCCTACTCATTATATACATATCCATGAAAGGTATGTGATACATATTAGATCAGTTTCAAATAGCAACATTATACCGAAAATAAGAATCTTTTCTATGTGAACTACTTCCGCTATCCACCATCACTGTTCTCACAGGGAATTTATATCTTCGGAAAGCTGAGAGCTTCATTGTTCAGTTTACTTCCCTTCTTTCTCGTTTTACATTTTTTTTCAGTTTCCCTCATCCCCTCTTCAAACAAAACTCATTTTAAAATATGGCTTGAATTTTATGAGCCAAATATTGCTCTTGGGATATTCTACATGAATTAGAAAATAAAATGTATCCTATTTTTATAGTAGCATTTTGGAGGAAATTAAAACTGCAGTATAACAAAAAATTGATAAATTGCTATTATAGGCTCTTCCATAATGCAAATAAAACACTTACTGCAGTACACATAGAACATCTGCTAATCTAAATTAAAATGAATGAGGAACTAAATTAGAATTGCTTTTTCCATCTAATCATATAGAAGACTAAACGTATTATGAACTAGATATTTTCAGTGTTTTTAAGGCATTGCCAATTAGTGAGCTTAGTACAGTAAATTGAAGTAATAACTAAACAGTATCTTGGGGACCTGATGGAGTTAATCACTGGCCTCCTCACTGCTTAATTAACAGCTGGGCAGAGTTACCAGGCATCTCTAATTTAGTAGTAACAAAAGGTATAGATTTACTTTAAATCCCAAGCCAATATTGTTCCTTTTTCTTAGTTGCACCATTTTATTCTTTCTTGCTTTAATTACCTTATTATCAAATTTACCATCTCAATAAGCACATTATCAACGTAATTTCAAACTCATTTTTTGAATTCTGGATTCTAAACTCTGGATTACTCCATATAAAACAGTGGAAAATAGAAAATAATTTTAAAATCATCTCACCATCAAAATTTGAAAGCCTTGCAGAAAAAGACAAAATATAATGTCCATTTCTTGTTACTTCTAAGGAGTACAGTCCACTACCAGCCTCCCTCTGCTTTCCGTGGTTCCCCCCATTGACTCATTTAATTATCACTCGGAATGACAATATTTGCTTGCTCTTGGTGACCTGGCTTCCTCCCTTTTTTTTCACCATTAAAGTAAAAACAATATCCTGCTCCCTTCAGTAACACATATATCAAAATTGGAGCAAATGTCAAAAGCTGAATTAGCATGACCCCAACCCAAATATGACAAAAAATTACTAAAGCACATCATACTTTTAAATTGCTAAAAATCAAGTGAATAATCTGTATTAATAGGAATTATTTTCAATTGTAACAGGAAACCTAACTAAATTATTTAAACAAATTGTGAGTTATTTTTCTCAATTCTTTAATGGAGCTTTCAAAGATCCAGTTAGCTTTCTGATCTAACATCTCAGTGCGCAGTCTTTATCCTTATGAACACTTTGTGATACCGAGAGGGCTGCTCCTTCTTTCACTTTGTGTCTATATTTCAAGAAGGCATAATGAGAAGGAAGAAATGTAAAAGGCACCTGCCAACTGAGTTGAATCTCTTTTAGAAAGCTTTCCTAAATATTTCACATATCAGACTTAATCTCATTGTCCAGAGTTGGGTCGTATGCCCAACTTCAGCTGCAAGAGAGACCAAGAAATCAAGTTTTTAAGATATACATTGCCATAAAAATAAAATGAGGCTGGGCATGGTGGCCCATGCTTGTGATCACAACACTTTGGGAGGCTGAAGCAGCAGGACTGCTTGTGGTCAAGAGTTCAAGACCAGCCCAGGCAATACAGCAAGACCCTGTCTCTACAAAATAAATTTTTTAATTAGCTGGCTATGATGGTGTGCACCTTGTAGTTCTAGCTACTTGGGAGGCTGATGTGGGAGGATTGCTTGAGACTAACGAGGGGTTTGAAGCTACAGCGAGCTATGATTGTGCCACTGCGCCCCAGCCTGGATAACAGAGAGAGAGTCTGTCTCTCTAAAAAAATGGGGTTCTATTGTTCTATTAGTAAGGAAGAAGAGAGAAATTATTATCAGGTAGGCAACTACTACTGTCTGCAAGATGAGGAGAAAGAAAGACTTAAGGATATAATGCTGGATGCAGAAAAGAAAAGAAAACAAAACAAAACAAAAGAGATGAAAGCAATTTTAGAGAACATGATAAAATGAAGACCAAAGGTGACCCAACATAAGAATAATTGATGTCCCTGAGGTAAAATTCAACAAACAGAACAGGACAAGTATTTTAAAATAAAAGAAAGTAAAATGTTACTAAAATATAAAACCCAAGTCTGTGGTTTGATAGAACAAATTCTATATAAGAAAACAAAGACATGGGTCAAGATAAAATGTGGTTAAGTTATTAAACCTCAAAATTTAAAAAAATTGCCGGGTGTGGTGTTGCTAGCCTGTAGTCCTAGCTACTCAGGAGGCTGAGGCAGGAGGATCACTTGGGACCAGGAGGTTGAGGCTGCAGTGAACTATGGTCATGCCACTGCACCTGAGTAACCAGGTGAGACCTTGTCTCTAAAAAAAAAAATTCTAAAAAAAAAATTTAAAAAGAATTCAGGAATTCAGGCAAAACAAGTCATTTATAAGAGAAAAAGTCAGGATGATCTGAGACTTTGACATGAAAAACATCAATGACAGAAATGAATGGAGCACTATCTATCAAATGCTGAGAAAAAGAGGGATCCAAGAATAATATATGCCCACAAGATATTATTCAGTCATAAAATCAAGCAGCAGGCATTTTCAAAAACCAGAGAACTCATAAAATATTGCAATATTATTAATTGGATTATGTCTCCCCAAAATTTGTAGGTTGAACTCCTAACCTGAACTGTGACTATATTGGAGGTAGGGCCTTTATGGAAGTAATTAAGGTTCAATGAGGTCAAAAGGAGAGATTAATACAATAGAATAAGTGTTCTTACAAGAAGAGGAAGAGACACCAGAATATGTTCTTTCCACAGAGGCATAGAGGAAAGGCCATATGAGGACATAACAGGAAGGTGGCCATCTTCAAGCCAGAAAAAGAGCCCTCTCCAGAAACCCAACTCTATGGCATGTTGGTCTTGAATTCTGGCCTCCAGAACTGTGAGAAAAGTAACTTTGTTAAACCACCCAATTTTTTTTGTTTGTTTTTTGTTTTTGTGTTGTTTTGTTGTTTTGTTTTGAGATGGAGTCTTGCACTGTCACTGCGATGGCACGATCTGGGCTCACTGCAACCTCTGCCTCCTGCGATTTTCCCGCATTCAAGTGACTCTCCTGCCTCAGCCTCCTGAGTAGCTGGGATTAGAGGCACTCGCCATCAAGCCTGGGCAATTTTTGTATTTTTTGTACAGACAGGGTTTCACCATGTTGGTCAGGATGGTCTTGAACTCCTAACCTCAGGTGATCCACCCGCCTATGGCTTCCCAAAGTGCTGGGATTACTGGTGTGAGCCACCGTGCCTGATGGTATTTTAAAAATAGCAGCTACTGCGCACTAATAGAAGCACCTATGAGCTCTCTGTGAAATGTTTAATTGATTATAAAACTACCAGCCAAGAAATGAATCAAGATTTTAAAACTCACTTGCAGCAACATGGATGGAACTGGAGATTATTATAAGTGAAATAAGCCAGACACAGAAAGACAAATATTGCATGTTATCATTCATATATGGGAGCTAAAAAAGTTTATCTCATAAAAAAAATGTTAATCTCATGAAAAAAGTTGATCTCATATGACAGATGCTAGAGGCCGGGAAAAGTGGGAGGGTGGGAAAGGGAATGAAGAGAGGTAGGTTAATGGTTACAAACACACTGATAAAAAGTTTAAGTTCTGTTGTTCAACAGTAGAGTAGAGTGACTACAGTTAACAACAATATATTATGTACTTCAAAGCAGCTGGAAGAGAGGACTTGAATTGTTCCCCAACACATAGAAATGATAAATACTCAAAGTGATAGACATGTCAAATAAATACCCTGACTTGATCATTACACATTCTACACATATAACAAAATATTACATATTATTTTTATTACCCTATAAATATGCAAAATATTATGTAGCAACTTAAAAAAATTTTTTTAAACATTGGAAAACTCAGTATTGGAAAAGACATAGTTGAAGGGCAAGTAGTAAACAATGAATCTATGTAAATATAAAATGAAGGATCAAAAACTGGGGTAGTAAAAAATATATAAACAAATACAATCAGGGAAAAGGGGTGGGACCTAGCAATGACAGCTGGCATTTATTTGGTGTTTATTACATTGTAGGTACTGTTGTAAGTGTTACAAGAAAAACCTGGGACTTTAATGTTCCTCCAAACTGGGAAGTAGTTGAGAGACCAAAGGATGACTCGGACAAGTCCGGCTTGGTGAGCAGATGGGTTAATCAGGATTTACACACAGGGCATTCCTGGGCAGCAGCAGGACAACTACAAGATCCACCCCACCGCTATTCTCTAAACTGCTTTTAAGTTAATGTTCTGGCTCTTTGTCCACTATTATGTTTCCAGCTATGCTCCAGGATGTTTGGGTTCTCAAGGACGCCTGCCCTTCTACTGAGCACCAAGACCTTGGCTCATTGCGTAGCCTTCAGGGTTCAAGCAGCAGATATAAACCCTTTAACTAACCTAGTGGGGGACCTGCCACACTGCATTCCCATAAAGTAACTCATTTAATTTCACAACAACTCTCTGGGGGTAGTTACTGTTTTATCCTCATTTTACAGAAGAGAAAATGGAGACATAAAATTGGGTAATTTGCTTATAATAAAAAGGTAGTACATTGAAGAGCAAAGCCTTAAATAAAGGTATTAGAATCTACAGTCTTAGCAACTATACCAAGATGTTTTCCACTAGGGGGACCAACTGTACCGGTTTTAGCACTAAAATTCCCAAATCCCAGGGAACAACTCACTCCTAGGCAAATTGGGATTGTTGGTCACCCTACCTCCCAGTATTGATCCTATTATCTTTCATAGCAGCAAAACATTCAATGCTAAAATTAAAATGTAATTTTAAAAAACAGTAACGAACATAATGACTCCAAATCCTTAATAGTTTTTATAATCTTTTGTGTTAACCTTAGGAGATCTAAGACACAATCTCTCTTAACAGTAAAGAACATTTATCCAAAGTAGACAATTTTTTTCATTTTTAAATTCTGTGTTTCAGAGGGTATTTTTTTGTTTTTTTTGTTTTTGTTTTTGTTTAGTTTTTTCAAAATGATTGTCTTTTGTGATGAAAAGTGCTTCCCATGCATTGGAAGAGTAAATTTTAGAAGCCGAAGCTCCCCAAATAGATTGTAGGCTCTGGTTAGAAGGACGTAGCTGGCCGGGCGCGGTGGCTCAAGCCTGTAATCCCAGCACTTTGGGAGGCCGAGACGGGCGGATCACGAAGTCAGGAGATCGAGACCATCCTGGCTAACACGGTGAAACCCCGTCTCTACTAAAATACAAAACTAGCCAGGCAAAGTGGCGGGCACCTGTAGTCCCAGCTACTCGGGAGGCTGAGGCAGGAGAATGGCGTAAACCCGGGAGGCAGAGCTTGCAGTGAGCTGAGATCCGGCCACTGCACTCCAGCCCCGGCGACAGAGTGAGACTCTGCCTCAAAAAAAAAAAAAGAAGGACGTAGCTATCTGAGGAGAAGCAGCAGCAACAGTTTAGAGTGAGCTCACTGATGTGGGGATGGGCCAGAACCAAGAGCTCACAGATCAGGAGGCACTGAGGACTTGAAAGATGAGTCAGAAGCTCGGCTGGGTGAGATTTCAGATTTGCAGACAGAGCAAGCCCCTCATCTCAACTATCGACCTCTAGAGGAAAGTTGTTGCCCCCTTTGTGTGTCTGGGGAAAAACAATTTATTCAAGAGTCACAAAGTAAGGAAGTGGCCAATACTGTGCTTGGACAGAGAAAAGTCCTACTAATTGTGACCAAGCTTAAAAGTTGTCTATGTTAAAAAAAAAAAAAAAAAAAAAAATTAAATCAAAGAACATTTGCATGGTCTCTGGTAATGTACCTTGAATATAGTAGATCCTCAAAAAATGTTAGCCCCTTCTCCTTCAGTGGCATGGTAGGCCCCTTGGTGTTTCTAACAATGCTTTGCAATTGGTAAGTGCTCACTAAGAACATATTCCATGACTGAGAATGGGGCTGATGGTCATGGCCAGATCATCCCAGGAGATGAGATTTGTACAAGACACTTTTCAGATTTATAGGCCTATCTTTCTCTATATCATAATCCCCTTCCAGCGTCCCATGAGTCCAATTTCTGTCTTCACCATCTTCTAGAGAACTGGGACCCTATTGTTTTATGGAATTTTCCAAACAGTAGTCCTTGGGGCCTCTTCTTTTAATAGCATTTCAATGCTGGATTTCAGATTTGTTTCTCTCACACCGGACCCACACAGCACCTCTTTTTGCACACCAACTCTATCCCTAAGTGTACTGTTCCACACCCTGCTCTGAGGGACCAGCCATGTCACCCCATCACACACAGCTTGGACCTAGCAGAGGAATCCACCCTAACTATTGGCCTGTGGGCTAGCAGCCCTCCAGAGCTGACAGAAAGCATTTTTAAAAAAACTAAAAATGCCGGGTGCGGTGGCTCACGCCTGTAATGCCAGCACTTTGGGAGGCCGAGGCGGGCGGATCACGAGGTCAGGAGATCGAGACCATCCTGGCTAACACCGTGAAACCCCGTCTCTACTAAAAATACAAAAAATTAGACAGGCGCGTTGGCGGGCGCCTGTAGTCCCAACTACTGGGAGGCTGAGGCAGGAGAACGGCCTGAACCCGGGAGGTGGAGCTTGCAGTGAGCCAAGATCGTGCCACCACACTCCAGCCTGGGCGACAAAGCAAGACTCCGTCTCAATAAAATAAAATAAAATAAAATAAAATAAAATAAAATAAAATAAAAAAACTAAAAATAACCAACTTGACCCAGCAATCCCATTACTGGGTATACACCCAAAAGAATATAAATCATTCTATTATAAAGATACATGCACATGTATGTTTATTGCAGCAC
>NW_016803114.1:363240-395175 GCF_001698545.2 Rhinopithecus bieti
TAAAAAAACTAAAATAACCAACTTGACCCAGCAATCCCATTACTGGGTATACACCCAAAAGAATATAAATCATTCTATTATAAAGATACATGCACATGTATGTTTATTGCAGCACTATTCACAATAACAAAGGCAAAGACATGGAACCAACCCAAATGCCTATCAATGATAGACTGGATAAAGAAAATGTGGTACATACATACCATGGAATACTATGCAGGCATAAAAAGGAATGGGATCATATCCTTTGGAGGGACATGAATGAAGCTGGAAGGCATCATCCTCAGCAAACTAACACAGGAACAGAAAACCAAACACTGCATGTTCTCACTCATAAGTGGGAGCTCAACGGCATCACGTGGACACAGGGAAGGGAACAACACACACCAGGGCTTGTTGGTGGGGTGAGGGGAGAGCATCAGAATGCATGCAGGGCTTAATACCTAGGTGACAGGTTGACAGGTGCAGCAAACCACCATAGTACATGCTCACCTATGTAACAAACCTGCATGTTCTGCCACATGTATCCCGAAACTTAAAGGAAAATAAATTTTTTTAAAAATAACAAACTTAATACTTCCCCATCTTCATATCTTCCTCCTTCTTCCACTTAAAAATTAACTATTTAAAATTAACTATTTAAAAACCATGCTGCAGTTTACTAGAAGTATTTAACATTTTGCCAATATTTTAAATTCTGATTATCATTCACACATTTCACACCAAAGCTACACCACCTTTGTTAAATATAATGGTTATTTGTGTCCACTCGTTTTCATGGCTTTTCTCCTAATTCAGACCATTAATACCCTTGTGCAGATTCACTGATCTGCCTTACTTCTGAAGGTGGATAGGAGCTCCAGCCCCTTCACCACATCCAATTCATCCAACTACAATGCCCTAAGCATCTTCATGAAGCACAGATTTGATTACGTGACTCACCTCATCAAAAACCTCTGATGATTTTCCAATGTAGAAGAAGCTGCCTCTCAAGTCACGCCTATCTCTGTAACACATATGATCCCTAGTCACCATAAACGTTGGACTTCATTCCACACTCCTTATCTGTAGGCCACCATTCAAAGTATTTCTGATATTTTGAGTGTCTTCCAACCATAGAAGTTTTCCTAGACCCTTACCTCAATCTATCTCTTCTCCATACTCCAGTAGCACTTATTTTTTTGTACCTGTTGTCACAATCTGTCTTGTGCTAAAATTATGTTTTTCACAAGAAAATATCAGCAAGTAAAAAATTATATGCGTGTGTATATGCGCACACACACATACACACACACACACAGGTTCCTTCTATAAGACTGAAACCTACGAGCCAGAATTGGTAAAAGAGCAAAGGAGGAGGCTTACAGAAAGCAGAATGAAGCAGAAATAGGGCAGATCACATGCCATGTAGTCAAAGAGAATAACAGAAGCAGAAGAAGAGGCTGTGTAGGTCAGGGGACAGGAAGGAAGAGAATGTTTGACAGCTCTCCAGTTCCTATGAGGCCTGCTTCTCTTCCTGCCATAGGTTCTATGAGACTTCTCTGTACCACTGCCCTTCACATAAGCAAACTGACATTAGAACTGTCATTTCTTGCAACTAAGGAATCCCTTCTTAACATACCTAGCATTGTGCTTTGCTCATTAAATGTTCATTAAATTGAAGTGTTAAACAACATCACATTGAACAGAATGTCCTCAAGTTGAATTGGGACTGAGCAGCCTCTGCAATACAAGACATGGGTGGACCATGCCTCCAGAATACAACACACCAATGTCCCATGCATGAGGGCTGCTGGTTGTTCCCACTGAGCTTATCGTCCAGTACAGAGGAGAGAGGACTGAACTTACCCCCCTATTTCAAAACGTCTCATAAATTTTACATGAAAAAAAATCAAGAGTTATTTCTCCAGAGCAACATACATTTATTACCTATGCTATTAAAAATGAATAATTCAATATTTTATATCTTATTCCAGATTTTCAGTAATTTTGAGGTTAACTTGATATTGATTGACAGAATGAACACTATTACTGGAAAGCTACATATAAAATATTTAGAAGCACAGTCCTATCTATGTACTGAATCCATTCACAGGAGATTTGATTAAGATGTATAGAACTCTGTCTTTGCTGACCTTATTAAGAGGACCAAAGTACAGCTCCAGTTATAATTGGACACAGCATACTGGATCAGAATTGACCTACAGGAAAAGTTGGGCATTATTTGGACATTTCCATTTTGAAATCCTTTCCTGAACTGGAATAAATAAATTTTATAGTAGTCAGTACTGAAACAAGAAATACTTTAATTTAGCTGGTATGCAACATATAGGCTGTGTTGCTAGAAAAAAGTTTTAAGGACATGTTGTACAAATTGTACTTTATAATGATTACCTTTTTGTATGCACACTTAAAAGTACACATGTGACCAGAAATTAAATAATATATTCCTATTCTTTGCTCTTTCAATTGTAAATTTTATATGCCCATTTGTGTGGGTAGTTACGCAGAGCAGAGTGAGATGCAGAATCTAGGTCATTTAAGACCAAAAAAAAAGTAGAAAATGTTAAGTCTTTTCTCCACTCAGTTTCATGTCTGGTGGGAAAAATTAGTCAGCCAAGCAATTTGATGCTAGTACGGATTGAAAGAGTTGATGTTACGTAAGAAATTAAGAAATGTTATTCATTTTGTAACTGTGTGTGTGTGTGTGTGTGTGTAATCTCCTTATGGAATTCCCTTATGGAAGCAATCTGGGTAGATAGTACGTAAGATGAAAAATAAAAAATAAACAGCTAATGTTCCAGCATTCTTCAGTCTTTCCAAACCCTTACTGACTTCGTTGGTCTAAAAGGTTATAGTACAGGCCTGGCCAGTTTTACACAACCAAAGCAGAAGGGACACTTCAGTCTACTGATTCCCAGGATGCTGGGTGTAAGAATTAGTGGGACATCCATGGCTGTGTAAGCTGGGTAATGATATTTAGCTAACTCATTTAGCAACCTCTCCTCTTACCTGTTTGATCTGACTTTGTCCAAACTGGTCAGATGGATAAGGTCTGGGTTGCTGAAGCATGTAATACTTTTTACTTTCAGAGCTCATTAGGTGCTTTGGGCCAATACTCTGACTTGATTCATTATAAGTTTGGTATAATTTGGGGAAAGGATCTGTATGGGATAAGAAATAACCAAAATTATTCTGTCCTTTTTAGATACAGTATGTGTTTCACCATAAACATATGTTTCACTTTTTCCTCTTCTTTAATGAATATGATACAGTATTAAAAGATCAGTTAAGTAGTGGGTGCAGTGGCTCATGCCTGTAATTCTACCACTTTGGGAAGCCGAGGCAGGTGGATCACTTGAGGCCATGAGTCGGAGATCAGCCTGGCCAACATGGTGAAACCCTGACTCTACCAAAAAAAAAAATTAGCCTGGTGTGGTGGCACATGCCTGTACTCTCAGCTCCTCTGGAGGCTGAGGCATGAGAATCACTTGAATCTGGGAGGAGGAGGTTGCAGTGAGCTCAGATTGGGCCACTGTACTCACTGTTGCTCACTGCCTGAGCAACAGCATGAGACTGTGTCTCAAAACAAAACAAAACACAAAAGATCAGTTAAGTAAATTCTGGGACATTATTCAATGACATATTAATAGAATAATATACACTCATTTACATTGTATGTCTAGAGATCAAAAAGTGTTTTGATATAATATTAAATAAAAAAGAAATAAAATCACACATTTATAATGATTTTGATTATGTAATGAAAATGTACTCATAGAAAAAACACTGGAAGGAAATATATAAAAATACAGCAATTGTGTTTAGGTGTCATTAACAAGTGATATTTTCCTTTTATTTTTAAACTTTACACATTCTCCTTAATGAACACACATTATTTATTAATGGCAAAATAAGCTTAAACAGTGTAGTCACAAGTTTACTCATTTTATGGTCAGGTGTACAATGAAAATAAGGCTTTAAAAATTTCTTCGTGATTGATTTGATCTTATTAATAAGCTCCCGACCCAATGGGTAAGAAGAAAAAGTCAAATTTTATTTTAATCTTGTAAACATAGTCCAAACCCAACTAATTAGACTGCCTTTCAAAATTTAACTCAGTCTCTGCCTGAATGGCCCACATAAATGGTATTTTTCAGGGCTCCACATCTATTCCCAGATGGGCTGTGGGTCCACCAGTGAGATGTGATGCCGCCATGACGTCATAGCCAGGAGGTGAAGCCTAGGAAGCACATGGCATCCTCTGTATTCTCATGATCTAACAGAAAGTGGCTAGCCACTGCTGCTCCCTGAACCAACTCCCAGTGAGGCACAATGGGGCGTGTGGGCCACCAAAGTCTGCATCTGGTGGTACTGTGGTATGTTCTCCACGGCTCAGCCAAGGCAGGGATCTCCCTCACAGACAGCTTTTAGTGACATAGCCAAACAGTCAGGTTAAGCCTCACCTAAAGCTAGCCCTGCCTCTAGATTTTGCATGTAAGAAACCATTAACTTCCCTTTGTTTAACTGAGTTTGGGTTTACATGTCTTGAAACAGACTCAGACTTGATTTCAATAGCTATGTTTTGTTCACTTAGCATGGCTGCAACAAGCCAACATGTCTAAAAATGTTTTGCAAATTCTTTTAATAGAACAAAAAGGAAATAATTATGCAGGAAACCAAAAAGGCATCAAATAATGAGATCTTGCTTCCAAGCACTTTTTTCTTCTCTCCTCCTAGTCCCAAAAGAGACAACAGATTCCCCTCACATCTTTCATAAAGAACCAAAATACTGGCATTGATTAATACCAGATCAATGCCAGTATTCTGAAACTTCTCCAGTGATTCATCTGTTTCAGAGATGCTGGAGATGCTCTGCTCTTGAATCCTTTGCTGATGTCTGGGAGCCATGGTATAAACAAATGACAGTGACCATGGAGGGTGTCCCCCCGAGCCTGAGCAACAAACAAGAGATCGTGGTAGAGAAGCAGATAGGACAAGGCAATTTCCTTGATGATCAGTCACAATGTCTGTTCCAGTGTACACACTGTAGAGCAGAGATGGGAAGGGCAGGACAGGCAGGCTCACTCTAGTGGTGATGCTCACCAGCAATAGGATGGATCAGGAACTGGACAGTCTCAAGATGCTGTCCCAGTGACCTGGTCACAGGTGCATGAATGTAGTTATGTACTGTCTTTTGGAAAGCCACAAAAGTACTCACAGGCCATGTTAAAAGTTGTGAATGCCTGTTGATGTTGCCACAAAGTTAGAGCATTGGCTTGCCAGTTCTTCTGGCAAAGGCGGATAACCAGCCTTCTTGGTAGAAGCAACACCCCTCCAGGGGTGCCCTTGAGTGGCTTTAGAGCACAGTTAAGCAGGACTGTTTACAGGCATTTGTTTGCTGCCTGTGTCATCTGGGTCTGAGAAGGTAGAGGCGAAGAAGGTTCTATAAAGGAGTGATACCTGTGCAGAATCACCAGTGTGCAGTTCAGCAGGTGAACAGGGAAGAAAAACGATACAGAGAATGGATATACAAAGGACATGTGAAACAGCGACTTGTTCGACGAACTCCCAGTAATTGAGCCTGGTAATATGTACACATGGAGAGGTGAGAAGATGAGACCAAGAAAGTGGACAAAGCTGGGCATGGTGGTGCACACCTGTAGTCCCAGCTACTCAGGAGGCTAATCTGAGCTAGGAGTTTGAGGTCACAGTGAGCTATGATTGCACCATTGCATTCCAGCCTGGGAAAAGCCCAAGACCCAGTCCCAAAAAAAAAAAAAAAAAAAAAAAAAGAATATATGCTTGATTCTTTCTGTTAATTTTCATGGTAATAAGATGATGCCCTAATAATCTCTAATGGCTAACCATTGAGGTGTTCTTTTTGTTTTAGTTTAAACAAATGAATTTTTATATATTTGGTGCATTTCAATCTTCACAAATTCCTTCTAATTAGTTCCTTTGTACTTTTAAAAAATCACTTCTTCTTCAAGTTATTCTTTGAGTGTTTCCTGGTTTTCTGGCTTCATAAGCTATCACAGGCATTTTCTGCCCCAGACCTGGAATCCACTATTTCCCTAACGATCTCTACCACCTTTTGTAAGTGGGAAATGGCAATTAGAGACTACTATCTGGGCAGACCTCTTTAATTAGAGTGTAATTATTCAAGTTGACCATGGCCCTGACACCCTTGCTGTGCTATATGAGATATACTTTATTTATTTATGTTGCCTATTTGAGTCTTGCTGGCATTTCAGTTTGCAAACCCTGGGAAGAGGCCTGTGGTGTGATCCATAATAATTTAAGTTTTGTCCTGCCACAAACTGTAACTGAAACCACTAAATTTCTCTATGCCATGTTTTCCCTGTTTACAAATTTGGAACAACAGTAACTGTACCAAAAACAGTAAGAGACAGTAAGACTCAATTGTTTCATAGAACCGATGTTTATGGGTTTTTTAAATGAAAACTTGAAATCTTTAAGTCTTGGTATTTCTATCACTACTCTCACCACTACCCCAAATTCATAGTGACATAAATATTAATTTTGCTTAGTTTTTAAAGTTTTATAAAATGTTAAAGTATCACCTGAAATAAATGTAAAATTTAATAAATAAATTTGAGAACTAAACTTTAAATTTTCAATTCAAAAAATAAATTGAGAAATAGAGTAAATCTGTATGAAGTTTCAATAGGCTCAGAATGATCTCAAAGCTTATAAATATTCATTTCTTGACCAGAGAAAGACTACTTGTTGCTCATAAATATCCATTTTTCTTCTTTCTTTAATAATAAAACTCTCAAATCTTAGCTGGATACCTGGCCATGGGAATGAGATTTAGACTTTCCAGCTTCTCTTGCAGCTATTAAAGCTGTGAACAAAGGTTTGTGGATAGGAAGTAGGAGGAAGCGATGCGTCATGCCAGGTCAATGTCTGGGTTGTGCTTCTAAACAGAAAGGAATTAGCTTTCATTCTCCCTTCTTCAGACTTCAGATTTCTGCCTGGCATGTTACTCTAGCGGTGAGTCTTTTCTACCACAAGCATGCAGGCAATATTCTAGGAATGACAGAGCAGTAAGATAGAATGAACTTGGATCCCCAATACCATATCAACCCCAGACAGCTTGTGATTAGGCTATTATATGATAGCTAAACTTCTGTTTTACTTAAGCCACTATTTGTTTGGATCTTACTACAAAGCAAACAGATTCACTAACTAAAATATATCCTATATATTCCATTTAACTCATTATACAGGCCTATGTGGGGGGAGAAAGGATCTTCATAACCAAACACATAAGAGAACTGTTTCTGTGGAAGTTCGTCGCACTTTTTCCTCAACTGGCTGAGTGTGACTTCAATTGTCTAAAAGAGTGCCAATAATTGCTTGCAGGGATGGCATATGTATGAGCTGAACAGGAAATTTTCCCTTACAAAGGCCAACCCTGCTGTTGTCAAGCACCTAATTTTTCAGCCGGGTAGCAAACCCTAGCACCAGGATGGTAACACACCGCTAGGTATCTGTTGCCAGGCTGACTTTATTAGGCTCCTTTCATCATGTAGGAAACCATAAGAAGAATAGACAATTCTGCATTTGGATAGGCTTCCCCTACCCATCCTGCTTCTGCCTACACCAACATCTGTGTCCTTACTGAAAATCCTGTACAACAACATGCTTTCTTAGTCAATATGGCCTCCAAACAAGAACTTATAAATGGCAAAAACATGTGAAGCAGTGGTATAATGTCCTGCCACTTTTGTTGTTTGTTTGTTTTTTGAGACAAGGTGTTGCTTTATCACCCAGGCTGGAACACAGTGGCTAGATTATAGTTCACTGTAATCTCAAATTCCTGGGCTCCAGCGATCCTCCTGCCTCAGCCACCCAGGTAGCTGGGACTACAGAGACATGACACCACGCCTGGCTAATTGTTAATTTTTTGTAGAGTTAGGGTCTCATTTTGTTGCCCAGGCTGGCCTTGACCTACTGGCCTCAATCAATCCTGCTGCCTCGGCCTCCTGAAATGCTGGGATTATAGGTATAAACCACCACACCCAGCTTGATCTGCCTTAAGTAACAGAGCAGTTGCCTGGAAAAAAGGAAAGGAAAATCATTAATGCCAAACTAAAGTTGTACAAGCAGTTGTAGAAATGAGAATGAGGTCTCCACTCTATTTTCTTAGTTGGGCACCTGGCCATCAGAATAAGATTTATATTTTCCACCTTCCCTGACAGCCATCTCTGGCTATGAGCTACGTTTAGCAGATGGAGTAGAAGGAAGTGTGGATTCCACTCCTAGATTGTGTATTTAAAGAGAAGGTACTTAGCCTTACTTTATCTTCTTCAGACAGCAGACTTCTGCCTGGTATGTACATGGAGTGCCAGAAGATTGAGTAATTAATTTCCCCTTCACTTCATTCTTTTTAGTAATTTACATGATATAAGCAAAATCTTTATACTCTTTCCTCTTCCTTTTTCTCTGTTGTTGTTTACTGCAGTAGTCTTCAAACTTCCTTTCCCTGCAAAAAAACTTTTGAAAAATCCTGTTGAGGGTGGTGGTGGCTGCGGATTCAGTTGTTCTTGGCGCACGGGGTGGCAGTGGAGCCCAGTCCTGGAGCAGGCGCCGCCAGCGACCTTGGGGAGCGTGTTGGCCTTTGGCCACCAGCAGGGCCGCCGTAGTCGCCTGGCTTCATGTTGCCATCGCTGGGAGGTGACCTGGGAGCTGGGACCAAGTCGGTCGGAGTTCGGAAAAACTACAGTGGTAATCCTTCATCAAAAATATTTTTAAGATCTGATCGTTGACAACACAATTAGGTCCTCCTTCAATTTTATTGCAAGTAAGATATTTTTGCAATAAATATTTTGCTTGCGATATTTTTCTGATTTGCAAAGAAATCTTTAAACCCAATTATTAGATAGACAATTTCTGGAAGATACACCTAAACAGCTTAACCAATATTTATCAAATAACTACCAATTACACTTACTTTATTTAGAAGTATCTTATATTTCAAGCTAAAATTGTACATAAATGATTTTAAATAACCCCATAAAATTGGAAATTTCACATTATAATTTTTAAACTATTGACTGCAGAAATACTCATACTAAATTTCAATATTTGATAGACTCAGTGTCTTAAAAAGATAACAGATGGACAAGAAGACGGATACTGAAAAAATATATTTGTATAGGTATATATCCATTCTATTTATCTATGTACAATTTCATTTCATAGCTGAAAACAAGATTGTAATTATGCATTTGACAGAATTAGAAAAGCAAGTCATCATCTGCAAAAGAAGAGCTAATCTTAATCGAATAAAACATTTAATCTGGGTCATTATATCCTGATTGCATTTGAGGAATATTTGTCATAACTATGGCTTCTAAGACTACAGTTTAATTTTATACAAATTAACATTCTATTTTGTGCAAATTTACAACAAAATAAAAGAAGGTGTTGGGCCCCAGTAAAGCAGACCTAAAGAGTGTTTCAGTGATTGCTAAGTGCATTACTGCTATAAAATTCAAAACATAGCCTAGTTAATATATATCTAATTAGTACATTTTATGATAAATAAATACACAGAGAAGTGATTAATGAGTCACAGTCAGCAGTAGACTTAGGTCCAAGTCAAAATAAATATGGATTTGGAATAAGGAATAAACTTTTGTTAAAAGACCTCAAAAAAGGGTTCTACTACCAGTCTAAATAAATGGTCAAGAAAAAACACTAACTCACCCTCAATATATGTTCCTTTTCTTTGATGATATAACATGGATCTCTTAAAAGTAAACATGAAACTTTTTTGCTTCCTTTTTCTTGAAATTTTGAAAAATGTGCAAAAGAAACACACCAAGACACAAATGAGTGGAAGTAGCCAACAAGCTAACCAAGAGTGGTGGACATTTAGAGAAAGATTTCTTCTTAGCAAATGGTTATTTCCCAACTTGGTCTCTTCAAATCTTGAGTATTCAAGTTAGACTAGGCCCAGAGCTTTGTTACGGGTTTGTCACCTAGGTAAGATAAGGTACCAGAGTCTCCATATTCTGACAATAATCTTTGCTGTGCATTCAAGAGTTTCCCACAGAAGAAATACTTCTTTGATAAGAGTCAGGGAATGGAAGAGACTAAATTGTTGAAGGAAAGTTGTTATTTATCCTGCTGCTCCAGTTCCTAATACATCTGAATTCAGAATAGATTATTTTTAATACTATGCTTTACCCTCAACTAAAATACATATAAGACAGTGAAAGACACCAAGCTTTCCCATATGTTTGTGGTACCTTGATTAAATAAATCTTCCCCAACACCAATAACCTAAGATAGCTTGTTGTTAAGTTCCCCTGAGGTTTTACACTCTAGTAAAGCACCACAGTAAGATCCAGGATGGGGGAGAGGTATACTTGGAAAGCCTGTTTTGAAAGAGGAGATGGGAACACAGAGAAAGGCAAGAGTCCTCTAACTCAAACCCATAGCAGGCAGATCAATTATAAGAAAGAAAGGCTCCATATTGAAGCTGGGGATCTGGACATTGATTCCTTTAAAAGTTCTCAGGCTAGAGTAGCCCATGGAACATTTTTATGCATCCATAAATGTACTCATATCCCAGTTTGAAAAACCACTGTTATTTAGGACGTGTTAATGATGATTAAATTTTCCAGTTA
Organism: Rhinopithecus bieti; assembly: GCF_001698545.2. NCBI lineage: Eukaryota > Metazoa > Chordata > Mammalia > Primates > Cercopithecidae > Rhinopithecus > Rhinopithecus bieti. The sequence goes on from NW_016803114.1 coordinate 373,908, forward strand.
GTTCATGGATTGAAGAATATATAAAGAAATTTTGATGGAACTAGAAGAGTAATTATGCTGTAGGAAATCCTTGGCTTAGAGCTGTATAGTCATACGACATTGTTTCTAGATCAATACAGAAGCAGGAGTTTGTACCCTTTCCTATTGGAAAGGGTGGCTGCAATTGTGTATGGGAAAGGTACACCATGCAGAGATAGGGAAGGCTCAGGTGTATGAGAAGGGTGGGTGAGCATAGTGAAGCAGACAGTTTTTGGAGCACCACCCAGCTCACAACACTATGTGTCTTTGAAACATAGGGTTGGGCACCTGGAAATCATATTCACTTGTACCCCCCCAACAAAATAGATAAATGATTCTGAAATTGATACCTGGCCTAAGCTGAGCCAACCATATTCCAAAGAATTTGAAATCTTGGAATAAACATCTCCCAGAACATGAGCTGATAAAGCTTAGTCACCTTAATGGCTGAATTCCAGAAGGAAGGTGTCCTATTCCTTGAAGCTCCCTGATTTTTAAAATTCCAGAGACAAAGATTTTCAGTAGTTCCTTCTATATCATGCAATAATACAGTGGCCTCATAGTACTATTTTTAAAAATGTAGTAGTTTTATATTAATAAATAGATCAATGAAACAGAATGAAGTCCAGAAATAGACCCAAATCATATGAGATTTTATTATAAAGCTTGTATTTCAAAAATTAGGGAGAAAGTAATCAATAGATGGAGATGAACCTACCTCATTCCCTTTGCCAAAACAAATTTAGGATAGATTAAATACCCAAATTTTAAAAATTCGTAAATCAGGCCAGAAGGATTTGCCGGGTCTGTTGTCTTCCAATATTACATTTGAGGTGTAATTTGGGAGAATGCCCTTCCTTAGGGTACACAACTCTAGCAACTGACTTCTTGCTGGTGCAGATTTGGGGCCTGGGATTATTTTAAGCATTGAAGTTCATAAACTGCTGCTTTACAAAATGTAGGAATGTTTGGTATGGTATCTGTCCAAAACTTCTGGTCTACTGTAAAACCATAACCAAAGTCTTTATCTAGACACTTTAAAAAAATGTCTCTTTCTTTAAAAAACAAAAACAAAAAACCGATTTAGGGACACAGTGTGAGGAAGACACACTTTCCATGGCTTTGGAGAGGATGCAGTTTCCAGAATGAACCACTAGGGCAGAAGCATGCAGGGCAGGTAGGGGGAGATGCTTAGAAGTTAGGGGAGGGGCTGCATCCTCTAGCACCTCTGAACACAGAGCTCACTTAATCCAGACGTAATTTTTTGTTAAGATTCTGGGGCTGAAGAGTAGAGGACACAATTTTATGTATAGAGAGATTCTTTTTCATTTTTTAAAAAATAGAGATGGGGTCTCACTATGTTGACTAAGCTGGTCTTACACTCCTGGCCTCAAGTGATCCTCCCAAAGTGCTAGGGTTAAAGGCATGAGCCACCGAGCCCGGCCAGAGGACACAATTTTTAACATATATGCTTATCATTTAGATACTGGTCTCTCCATTCTCTATCCCTCCTGCCTATAGTTACCTTCAGACCATTTAGAAGATAACACCCTTAATCTAATCTTTGCTGGTGACTTTGTTCCCATTTTCTAGTTAAATACTCTTAGGAGAATATACTAAAAAAAAAAAAAGAGTTGGGCCACATTCTTCATTAAGGCTACTGCTTCACAGTCACCAAATAATTAAAATTGCTTCACTCTGAGATACAGAAGCAGTTGGCTTTTTCAAACACCAAAAGAGAGTGCTCAGTAATTTGGATTGCATGCTGCCACATAAAGCACTCTCCTGGATCTCCAGGTTGAATCACATTTAGGGATGATAATGATGATGATGATGATGATGACTTCTGCCAATACTACTTCATAGGTGGGTTTATGTTTTTCCAGGTAAATTTTTTTTTAAAGAGATAGTGTCTTGCTTAGTTGCCCAGGCTGATCTCGAACTCCTGGGCTCAAGTCATTCTCTGCTCCCACTTCTGCCTCCCAAAGTGCTGGGATTACAGTTGTGAGCCACCATGCCCAGCCTGGTTTTTCTGCCTTTTTGTAATGCTATCAGCCATTGATTCTCAATGTTTAGATCCAGTAATTCACTAGAATTGCAAAAAATGTTGATATTCAAATCTTTTTTCAGTAATTTGATGGACTACTTTCATCAAGAGAAACTTTACCTCACCTACTATTTGGTATCTTGGTGGCACAGTTTACATAGGAAAGGCAGGATAAATGCTTGATTGTTTTCTTTTATTTGCCAGTTCTCAAATAAAAAGTTGGTTTCTGGCCTCTCCCGTGATTACTATATTAGGGTTCTCTAGGAAAATAGCCAAAAGAATATGTATAGATAGATAAGGAAAATTTACTATGGGAATTGACTCATACAATTGTGGAGGCCAAGAAGTCCCACAGTACCTGCAAGCTGGAGAACAAGGAAAGCCAGTGGTGTAAATTCAGTCTGCATCTGAAGACTTAAGAAGCAGGGGAGTCAATGGCATAACTCTCAGTCCAAGGTCAAAGGCCCAAAGACTTGGGAGTCAGGAGATGCTGATGCAAATCCTGGAGTCCAAAGACCCCAGAGCCAGGAGCTCCAGTGTCTGAGGGCAAGAGAAGGTAAATATCTCAGCTCAAGAATAGAGAGCAAATTCACTTTTCCTGTGCCTAATTGGATAATGCTAGCCCACACTAGTGAGGGCAGATCTGTTTTACTCAGTCTACTGATTCAAATACTACTCTCTTACAAAACGCTCCTCAAAGACACACCTTGAAAGAAAAGCTATCAACTTACCCAGTCAAGTTAACACACATAAAATTAACCATCATAATGAACAATTAGTTTTTTTTTAAATCAGGATGAAATCATGGGTTTAAGTACATTTGCTATGCTTTGACCCATTGCTTTTATATTTAGTGATGCTCAAGTTGCTCCATCTTTAGTCAGTAGGAGCCAATAGCAATATCAACATTACCATCAATACAATTACTGAAAAGAGTTAAAAATTCTTCTGCATATGCTCTTCCCATTCTTACACCACATTTTTACAATTGTACCACATCCACACTGTCAGAGCATTCCGCCATTATGTACCACATTATCTTCTTTATATCTCTCATTTAGTGTCTTAGTTTTGCTAGAAATTATAATCAGTGCTCATCACGACTCATTTTGTCAATGCCTCCCCATGTATTTTGTCTGAATCCCCTTCTCCTGTAGATTCATAAAGAGTAATATTCCCTGAGTTCTTGCCTGCTAATAACAGCTTGTTTAGATGTAAAATCATTGCTTCATATTTCTTCTTTGCATTATGTTACTCAATTTTCTTCAAGCGTAAAATTTTGAGATTGAAAAGTTTGAAGATAATATGACTTTGTTTCCTGTATGAATGATTTGGTATTTTTATTCTGGATTTTCTAAATAATCTTTATTTTATTTCCTTTAAAGTACAATAATTTCACTAGACTACATCTCAGTGATGATCATTCCAAGCCAATTTTATCCGATAAACTGAGTGTCCTCTCAATGTTTAGTTTCAATTCTCATTTTATTTTGGCTTCTCAAATGATAGATTTCAGTATTTTATTGCTAAAATTTTCCTTAGATATGCCTTTTATATGTATGTGGGATCTTCCTTGTGTCTTTTTTTAATCCTTTTTATCTCTCTCTTTTTTCTTTTAAATCCTTAAAATTTTTTTTACTTGTATTTCTCTTGAGATATTATCTTGTATTTTTTCTAGTTATACTTTTATTTGTTCTGTTTCTTAATTTTTAGAATTATCTTCTTAGTTCTATCACTTCAAATTCTGACTTATTTGTTCTTTCATTTCTTATATCATTTTTTTTTGTGTCTCCTAGCTAGTTTTCAAATATTAGACTATAATTTTCATCTGCTGTATGAGAATGTTTTTGGCATGTTTTATTATCTGTAGGAATAGTATTCTCTCTTTCCTTATACTTTAATGGAATTTGATCTCTATCTTTTCTGTAGCTCAATGTTTATGTCAAAGTTTTCGTGAGCTTTTTTACAAAGGAGATGTAGTTTTGGATAATATTTTATCATTTAACTTTCTACCCACACTTAGATAACTTTCTGTTCAAACCTTACCATTTTAGAGCTTTCTTTTTTGGATGTTTTTCAAAGCTATCAAGATTATGGCAGCTTACATTCTGAAATATTCTGACTGTCCCTTCCTACCTCCACCCACATTTAATCTATGTATTCTTGTTCTTTGGCTTTATGATCTGTGCCCTCTTAAATTTGAATTCTATCCCCACAAGTTTGTCCTCTTTGAGGAGTTTTGTCTTGAAAGGAAGTTTTATTTAGATACTATACTAGATCATTGCAGGCTTTTCATATTTTGCTGCAAATCCTTTGTATTTCATTTACAAAATGATATGTAATACTGACTCTAGTGAGAAATAAAGAGACATGTACTTAAAATTTATATCTGGGGTGGAAAACAGAAGAAAAATTCCCTGAGGAAATTGCTTTCTTGACCATTATAACAAATGCCTAACAAAACAATTAAAGTAGGATAAATTCACCAAAAATTTATTGCTGAAAATATTATATTAGTTAACATTTTTATTGTGTTATGAGTAATAGAAACTATCACTAACTAGCTAAAACAAGCAAACAAACAAAAAAGGTAAGTATCATAAGAAAGCAGTGGTGATTCAAATGGTCCAAGAGCAGGGTACAACTAGGCAAGGAAGTCTTTCTTCCCCAGCTTTCAATTCTGCTTCTCTTTCTGAATTGGCTTTTTTCTCCTCTCTGGGTTGGCCTACTTTTCACAAGCTGGAAAATATTTACTGTATCTTCTGAGTTTCTATCTCCTTTCTTTCAAAACCAGAAAGAATAAGCCCAGAATTTCTTGCTCTAAATTCCAAATGCCTGCAGAGGGATGCTGGTTGTTGCACCTTTGATTCAGATTCCCTGAGTATATCACTGTGGCCAAGAAGTAGGGTAAACTGGTTAAATCAGGGGTATTTCTACTGTGATAAAGTCATGTCATGAGGTCAAGCATGAGAGAGTACCTTAGTTTGGGCTACCATAACAAAGCACCATAGACTGAGTGGATTATAAACAGCAAAAATGTATTTTTCACAGTTGTGGAGGCTGGAAGTTTGATATCAGGGTACCACCATGGTCAGATCCTGGTGAGGGCCCTCTTCCAGTTTGTAGACTGGTTACTTCATGGTGGAAAGAGGGTAAGAGAGCTCTCTGGGTTCCTTTTTTATAAGGGCACTAATCTCACTTATGAGGACTCAACTCTCACGACCTTATTACCTTTTAAAGGGCCCACCTCCTAATACCATCACATTAGGGGTTAGGATTTCACAACATATGAATTTAAAGGGTTGGGGGACATAAACACTCAGTCCATTGTAGAGTAAGACAGAGGAAAGAGGACAAGTGGAGAAAAGGATCAGTTCCTATAAAAGAAGGAGCCAAAGAGACAAAGCAGGTTGAAATCCAGATTTCTATTTTCATTACTATATTGTACACATGATATCTGTCTATAAAGAGTCAGAAGAAAAACTAGTTCAAGACTAGAAGAATGAGTAACAAATAGGAAATACTTTCCACTCCATCTCCAACAATATTTCTTGATGAAATCAAGACTGTGAGGCATAAAATTGCTGTCTAGAAGGTGAGACGTAACAAAAACAAAATAAAATGGAATATTGAGTTTTAAGGAAGAAATGTTTGCTTAGAGCTATTTTGCTACTTTTTCAGATGGAAATTTAGACTCTCTGGTAGACTGAAGATGTGATAGTCATATGTCATATAAACTTTTGAAGTATTTTGTGAATGAACACACAGAGGTTAGCTACTGAATTTAATGTAAGCAAAACAGACCAGGTGAAGTATGTAATTTGGAAGCAAATACTTTGCTTCACTTGAGAAAGATTAGCCATTTGAAGTAACTATTTGCTCCACTTGAGAAAGAGTAGCCACTTGAAGTAACTTTGGTCAGTAACAGCATAACTGGCAGCAGTAATGAGAATGTTTGAATCCCCAACATATTTATTTTTAGAGAAATACAACTTTCAGATCCCATCATCAATTCACTGTCAGTTGTCACTAAGATTTTCTAATTTATTGTTCTACTACTTTTCATTTTAAGATGAACAGAACAATAAATTATCTTAGGCTTTGGAAATCAAAAAACTTGAAGATTTTAAATTTTTTTTCTTTTTTCTTTTCTTGTCTTTTTTTTTTTTTTTAGAAACAGGGTCTCATTCTGTCACCAGGCTGGAGTGCAGTGGTGTGATCATAACTCACTGTAGCTTCTAACTCCTGGACTCAAGCAATCCTTCCACTTCAGCCTTCTGTGTAGCTGGAACTATAAGCATGTGTCGCCATGCCCAGCTAATTAAAAAAGAAAATTGTGAAGACAGGGTTTTTCTATGTTGTTCAGGCTCATCTTGAACTCCTGGCCTCAAGTGATAATCCCATGCTGGCCTTCCAAACTGCTGGGATTACAGGCATGAGCCACTGTACCCAGCCAAAATCTTAATTCTTCCATTATATTCTTAATAAAGTCTTCGGGGAACTATGCATATTACTTATATATGTAAATATCTATCATACATTACAATTTTTAAACAAATTTAAAGCTTAAAATAAATAAATGCATGAATTTACATGGTAAAAATTGCAGCTATACAGTTATACCTGAGATGGACTTTCTATCATAGCAGAATCATTCCAGAGAATAAATTGTGTTTTCTCATTTTTGATGAGGGAAGTTGGCATTTTCTTTACCATTCTCAGGGAAAAGGAATCTTCCTGACATAGCGTTATGGTTTGAATATTTGTAGCCTCCAAAACTCATATTGAAATATAATCTCTAATATGGCAGCATTGTAAGGTGGGGCCTCTCAGAAGTGATTCGGGCAGAGCCCTCATGAATAGCTTCATCCATTGATGGATTAATGGATTACATAAGGGAAGGGGAACTGGTGGATTAATAAGAACAGGAAGAGAGACCTGAGCTAGTACATTGGTATACTTAGTTCCCGCACTATGTGATACCCTGTGCTGCCTCAGGACTCTTCAGAGGGCCCTTACCAGTAAACAGCTCTCTCTCCCTGAACCAGGAATGTTAGGTGATCATCAGGTGATGGTCAGGCAGTTGTTAATTGTCTCTCTAAAATAATAATTGGTCACAGCCAGCACCAGGGAAAGGCAGTCTCCCAATAAATAAAAACACCTGAAAATTGGTGATCAGCAGCCTCCCAATAAGATCTCTGGAGGTGGGCAGGTGGGCTCAAGCATGCACACTAAGTGACAAAATGGTGGAGTTTAACTGGTATATGACTGAAGAACATCAGACTGGTAAGGGAAGAATGCCTAGGTAAGCATGCATACAACTCCAATAAACACAGAGCGTGTGTTCCCACCCAAGTGCTGGCAGACCACTGTGCTTACAGACAGCTCAGGCCATGGGAAGAATCAGGGGAAAAGGGATGTAACCCCCCAAGAAGCATGCTGATGTATAAAACCCCAAGTCAAAGGTCAAACCATGCACTTGATCTCTCAAGTTGCCCACTTGGCCCTCTTCCAAGTGTACTTTAGTTCCTTTCATTCCTAGTCTAAAACTTTTTGATAACTCTCACTCCAGATGTATGTAAAACTTGCCTCAGTCTCTCACTCTGCCTTATGTGTCTTGGTTGAATTCTTTCTCCTGAGGATGCAAGAATTGAGGTTGCTGCAGACTCATACAGATTCATTGCCACTATCATACTTTGGCATCATGTGACACAAATATCTTCCACTGCTAACATACTTTAGTGCTGCATGACTCAGATACATTCCCATTCCCCAGTGGTAAGACAGCTCAACACCTCGCCTTCTTCAACTGGAGGCCCTCAACCCCCATACATGATACTCTTCTCCCTTTCACTCTCCTGCTTACTAACCAACCTCCAGAACAACTCCTTCCAGCCAGAGTGACTCTGCTACCCCTGATCAATCTCTCAATTCACTCTGATGGGTGGCTTATGGGGTGGGAAGGACCTTGGAGCCTGTACCAAATAGACCCGAGACACTAGTGCCCCTCCTGGACAGGAGGCTTGCAAGAGTGGTAGGGCTAAAGGCTAAAATCACGCAACATCTGGGGTTTCCTCTGCTTTTTCAAGTAAAATTTTCTCTTTCCCAAGAAACTGCACCACCTACTCTCCTGTTTTCTCTGTGTATATTCTGAAATAGCCTTGTGCACTCACTAGACCATCCACCTCATAAGCAAGTCTGCCTTTTCTCTGCTTTTTTCAGGCACACACAGCTCTTGCTGCATTTGCATAGCAGTAAAGAAATGGGCTCCTTGCTCCTGTCTGCTGGCACATTGCCAGGACAGACACTAATTGGAATCCTAGCTCTCCCAGCTCCTTATGTCTTACCATACACTTTTCATCCCTGTTATGCCCCAGGCCCAGTTTTTCCTGTAGCTTTGAATGGAGTTTGTCCACCTGCATAGGGTCTCACTCTGTGGCCCTCCAAGGACCCCACCTACTTACTTTTTTGGAGTTAGCACCTTTTTGAGAGATAGGATAATTCTTCCTTTGCTATTTGTGAATTCTTACTCCAAGCCCCACGTTCTCCAGAGGTTATGCCTTTATGTCAAAGGGCAAATAAATGTTGCCCTCTTAAATCCAAGGGCTGTTGTTTTTGCATGGAAAGCCTACCATGGTATTTCTCTCACTTCCTCCTCTAGGCTCCATTTCTCTAATCACTTCCACATCATTATCAACATGCATCAAGACCCTCAAGGTTATATTTGAAGGGAGGGAAGTTCAGCCTCCTTGTGGCAGTTAGCTAAAAAAATTAGCTTCTCCTCTACTTAAAAAACATGGGAAATGGAAATTTGAGAAAAGAGATAATCATTGTGTTGCTAGAATGCTCTGAGTGAGAGTCACTCTAAGTCATGGAGACAAGGATATAAGGCAGCCCAAGGCTGCAGGTGCAAGAGACCCATAGGATAGAGATGGAGGTTGGTCACAGGCGAACAGATTACCATTAGAACAGAGATGATGGCATGATTGAAGCTATACAGAAAAACCAGTTCATTCTGGAACCCCACAGATGAACAGGAGGCCCACGGTTCACTCTGGTATCTCCTCAGTTCTCAAGTGGGTAATTGTGACGAGATGAGACTAAGGTCAAGTGTACATGGTAAGACAGGTTTATTCTGGAACCCTAAAGATGACTGGGGGATACCTTACTCAGGATAACAGGAAAGTAAGAAGAAACACCTTCTTTTCCTTTTCTTTGTTTTCTCCTTTGTTCTATCTTCATGGATGGGTGATGGTGTCTCCACACCACAGGACACACCTCTTGGATGCATTCCAAAAAAAAAAACTAAGAAAATTTGATTCCCCAAACCTTAAAACAGCAACAATAAAAAACTACATTTTTTTGTTGTAATACTCTTTGGCCTAAAAATAAACTGGGAGAAAATTACAAAAGTCAGTCTTAGAACCCAGTGCCCTTATGCAGAAAATCCTCAAATTAGCCTCCTCCATTTTTATAACTGAGAGCAGAATAAGGAGAACAGGGCTAAGGAAAAGAAGGAACAAGAGGAAGTCTCAATTATTGGCTACTTTACAAGCTCTCCAGCTCACTCCAGGTTGCTATAAGGACACTCATTCAAGTAACCGCCATTGGTGCAGGAAGCCAGGCCAGTGGAAGGCAAACTACCCCAATGGGATAAATGGGAAAACGCCCTGCACAGCTTGCCCCCTTTACCACAAGCTGGAAATGGGACTAACCTGACAGCTGAGGGCTCCCATGGATAGAGTCCCAACACCTGATGACCTTGAGCTGAGGCATCTCTCTGTTCTGGCTGGCATCCAACCTGGACATGGCCATCAAAAGGAAAGGGCCAAGGGCAACTCTTGAGGGGGCAAACAAAATTATAAATTTTCCTTTTGGGTTCAAGAGCTACCTACTCTGTGTGAATCTCCTTCTCTAAGCAACTCTCTAAATCCTGCCAGTTAATGGGGGCAAATGGCACCCTTTACCTCCAAAATAAATAACTCATATCCCTTTTGGACAAAAATATGCTTTCTGAGATGGGTGCCTGCTTAATATTTACCCAAAATCTAAATTCATCTTTTCCTCAAATACACCTGTTTCTCCTGGGAAAGCTACTTAAATCTTTAAGCAATAACTTTAACCTGATGGTCTTAACTCAGGAGTTTAGAAATAACCCACACTTATTCAGACAAACTTTAGAAAAAAATTTAACCAAGCATTCTCTTCTCGAGGGGATCATAACTTTTACAGTATGTAGATAAACTCCTTATCTTCTCCTCCTTTACAGGACTCACACAGCAACGGGCAGTATAAACCATAGCTTCCTAACAGAAGAAAAATGACTTTTGTCTTAACTTGAAGGTTATAAAGGTGAAGAGGTATTTTCGTCAAGGAACATTATAAAGAAAAGATATTTTATATGAGAAAGGATCTTGTATAGTAAATTCTTCTTCTAAAGTAAAATGACTGGTTGTTTAAAAAGAGGGATGTTTAGAACAGGTCAGAAAATCCAAGCATGTCATAGATGGTTTGTGTAAGTCAGGAAAAGATTCATGAAAGGGAATTTATAAAATGTGTACAGTTTTTTTTTTTTTTTTTTTTTTTTTTATTTTTTTTTTTTTGAGACGGAGTCTTTGCTCTGTCACCCAAGCTGGAGTGCAGTGGCCGGATCTCAGCTCACTGCAAGCTCCGCCTCCCGGGTTTACGCCATTCTCCTGCCTCAGCCTCCGGAGTAGCTGGGACTACAGGCGCCTGCCACCTCGCCCTGCTAGGTTTTTTTTTTATATTTTTAGTAGAGACGGGGTTTCACCGTGTTAGCCAGGATGGTCTCGATCTCCTGACCTCGTGATCCGCCCATCTCGGCCTCCCAAAGTGCTGGGATTACAGGCTTGAGCCACCACGCCCGGCTAAAAAATGTATAGTTTTAAAGGGTATTAGGTCTATTAAATACTTTAGGGTCATAAACTGCTACTATAACTTCTAATTGTACAACTTATTTACTTTAAAGCTAGGTATATACAGAGTTAGCCATGTCCCCTAGCTACACTGAAAAGATTCAGACCTTAGCTGCACTTCTATTTGATATCCTAGGCTCCCCACCTAGTTCATAATTAGAATCACTTACTTACCAGGTTTTTCACCAAATGTAAAAGTTGCTAAGAATTAACAGGTAACATGTATTTGAGACTATTGAAAAGATAGATTTACATGCAAGGAGTGTAAGGAAAGTAGAAGGTACTTTTGGTAAAAGAGTTTATGAAGGGAAGGGAATGTGGGTTATTTTTGTCTAGTTTAGAGCGTTAAAGGATTGTTTTAAGTTGAATAGCATAAAGCTGAATGTTTAAGCAAGTTGTGGAGGTTTTGTGAAAGTTTATTCTTGTGAATGAAATTCTACATGTAAACACAATGGCTAAAATTAAGAGGATATTTTTTAGTTTATCCATACATTGAACATTGAATAGAAGCATAATAGAGTTTTATTAAATAATTAATATGCTCTTAAAAAAATGTAATAAATTATAAAAGGTTTCTGAGAATCTTACTTTATGGTCAAACTAATTAAGATTGAATAGATTTATCTATAACGTTTTATTAAGAACTAGGCTTGACATCAGTAGTACACTAAAACAAAGGCAAACTTTGCCTTTTTTGAGTATTTGTATAAATGTATGATTGGTATGAATTGGTTCTAACATTGGGTGAAATTCCTATAGCTCTGACATGACTTAGTATACATTATCAGTAATAATTGTAATTATGTTAAATTATTGTGTGCCAAAAAGGCAACAAATGTTTTTGTCAATTGTGTCTTTAACTGTGGCTGCCCTAAGACATTTTGTCATCCATAGACAATTGTTGTTTTGTTTTCATCCTCTTTACAAGGTGGTTTTATAATCAGCTATAGACCTCTAACAGATGCTTTTAAATGCAGTTTTCTGATAACCCTGGAGATTGTGACACTAGAATAGAGATAAAACCTTCCAGGACTCTCATGGAGAGTGAAATGTTCATGAATATCAAGCAGAACAGAAGTTAACAACTGCACAGACTGAACTATATAAAACTAAAACCATCCTTTTAAGGATTTTTGCTTAGAACATTGCAGATCCTTTGTTTTTCAGAATCAAGAAAACTTTTCTTAAGCTATTTACAGCTTTTAACAATGAGTAAATATACTCCCATAAATAAAATTTGGAGCATATTTCTATCTCCTCTCACCTTCAAGCCACCAAGCTCCAGATGATACTCAGTGAGGGATACTGTCCTGTCAATATTTGTGACTTCTCCTCCTACAGGGGACGCCATTAGTGAGACATGACAGAGGTGAAGTCCTGCCCTTGTCTCCCTTGGACCTGGCTGGATACTGCTTTCACCAACCCATGGTGCCACCCTGCCCTGTCAGCTAGCAAGAGGCCAAGACCCACAAAACAACCACCACTGCCCCTCTGTCAGCAGGAAACAGTTACAGAAGATTGACCTTTGTCCATTTTACCCAAAGAATTGGGGTCTTGAACCTTTGAGGGGGAAAATGTTACAGCAGGAAGTCAGGAAGACATGAGCAGGGCACAAGAGGCTCTCACCCCCAAACAGGAGTATCAGGCGACCATCAAGTGATGGTTAGGCAATTGTTAATTATCTCTCTAAAATAAAAATTGGTCACAGGCAGCACCAGGAAGAGGCACTCTCCCAAAAATAAAAACACCTGAAAACTGGTGATCAGCAGTTTCCTGATAAGATCTCTGGATTTGTACAAGTGGACTCAAGCATGCACAATAAGAGACAAAATGGTGAATTTGAACTGACATATGACCTAGGAACATTGGACTGGTAAGGTAAGAATGCCTCAAGTGAGCACGTATACCACTCCAGTATACACACTGTGCATGCAGTCCCTCCCAAATGCAGGCATGTCACTGAACAAGTGGAATGCCAACGTATAAGACCCCAAGTCAAAGGTCAAACCACACACTTGATCTCTCAAGTCACTCACTTGGCCCTCTTCCAAGTGTACTTTATTTTCTTTCATTCCTGCTCTAAAGTTTTTTAATAAACTTTCACTCGTGCTCTAAAATTTGCCTCTGTCTCTCACTCTTTCTTATGGCCCTCATCAAATTTTGTCTTCTGAGGAGGCAAGAATTGAGGTTGCTTCAGAACTGTACAGATTCACTGACACTAACATAGAAATGCATAACAAATTATGTCAAAATTTACCAGTTTAAGAAGACATACATTCATTGTCTCCTAGTTTGGGTCTAAGAATCAGGCACAGCTTAGAGTCTCTTTTCCTGTCTTTTCTTTTTTTGATACTGGATCTCACTCTGTTGCCCAGTCTGGAGTGCAGTGGCATGATTACAGCTCTCAGCAGTCTCGACCTCATAGACTCAAGCAGTCTTCCTGCTTCAGCCTCCCAAGTAGCTAGGACTATAACTGAGTGCTCCCATTTTTTCTAAAAAAAAAAAAAAAAAAAAAAAAAAAAAAAAAAAAGCGGGGGGAGGGGATGACTATTACTTTTTATATTACTTTTTATTATCCACTCATCTCTTCTCCTCTCCCCTTTCCCACTGTTGCCTATTTCCTACTTAGCCTTTGAGAAATGCAAATATAACCTTCCACCTCCCCCTTAACAGACATTTCCCGCAGGTCCAGTTCTTCTAACTATGTCCATCAAGACAGATCTCTCCTTGAGAGTTGACAATTTATGGAACTTTCACCTCTAAGAGGTGGCCTCTGGACTTCTATCCACCAGGAGGACACATCAAAAGCATGGCCCCTTGGCCAGGAGATAAGGCACCAAGCAAGCAGGGGGACCCCTTGCCCTTGCTCACATTCTGCCTTACCTAAAAGTATCCACTTTCTGTTTCAAAGGTGAAGCAGCACATTCAAAGGCAGGACACTTTGTGTCCCTTCCCCAAGCTAGCTTCAGAATAAGTTCACCTTTTTTTGGTACCAGAACTCATTAACTGGACCCTGCATGTGGCAAACAACTAATCTGCTATTAATTTACAGGACTACAGGCATGTGCCACCATGCTCAGCTAATTTTTTAAATTTTTATAGATATAGAGTGTCGCTCTGTTATGTAGGCTGGTCTTGAACTTCCAGCCTCAAGTGATCCTCTTGCCATGGCCTCCCAAAGTGCTGGGATTACAGGAGTGAGCTACTATGCCTGGCCCTAGTTTAAAGTAGGAGGCCATAATCAAGGTGTTGGCTGTACTTACCACCTTCTTAAGGCTCAAGGGTCATGGACAGCTTCCATCTCTCTTGTGGATGTTTTCAGGCCTGAGATTCAAACTGGCTGTTGTCCAGAGATATCCATTGCTTGCCACATGGATTATCCTTACAGCTGTTCACAATATGGCAGCTTGCATCCCTTAGAACAAAGGTTCAAAGAGAGAAGGGGCAGGGGGAGAGAGAGAGAGAGAGAGAGAGCGAGAGAGAGAGATCCAGAGTCTCTTTTAATGTAATTTTTAGAAGCGAGTTGCCCCTACTTTTGCCCTAATCTATTGGTTAAAAGTGAATCATTAAGTCCAACCCACACTTATTTACACACATTTAGAAAATCATCTCTTAGTGTCTTGTGGGGAACAGAATCTGGAAAACTACATAGCAAGCTGACAGTAGTGGTTTTCCCTGGGAGGCAGTGAATTTGGGTGTGAAAGGAAGGCCAGGTGAGTGGGGGAAATATGGAAAGGTGTGGGTGAGGGAAATTCAGAAAGGAGTGTTATTAAAGGTGTATCTGGAATTCATTCCTTCTCGTGGGTTCTTGGTCTCACTGACTTCATTCAAGAATGAAGCTGTGGACCTTTGTGGTGAGCGTTACAGCTCTTAAAAATGGTGTGTCTGGAGTTTGTTCCTTCAGATGTTCAATATGTCCGGAGTTTCTTCCTTCCAGTGGGTTCGTGGTCTCACTGACTTCAAGAATGAAGCTGCGGACCTTCGTGGTGAGTGTTACAGCTCTTAAAGGTGGTGCGGACCCCAAGAGTGAGCAGCAGCAAGATTTATTGTGAAGAGTGAATGAACAAATCTTCCACAGCATGGAAGGGGACCCAAGTGGGCTGCCGCTGCTGACTCGGGTGGCCAGCTTTTATTCCCTTATTTGGCCCTGCCCACGTCCTGCTGATCAGTCCATTTTACAGAGTACTGATTGGTCCATTTTACAGAGTGCTGATTGGTGCATTTACAATTCTTCAGCTAGACACAGAGTGCGGACTGGTGCATTTTTACAAAGTGCTGATTGGTGCATTGACAATCCTTTACCTAGACACAGAGCACTGATTGGTGTGTTTGCAATCCTCTAGCTAGATAGAAAAGTTCCCCAAGTCCCCACTTGACCCAGGAAGTCCAGCTGGCTTCAGCGTTCAAAGGGACTTTGCCACTGTGAAAGAAAATAATACCTCAAGACCTCAAACTCACTATGCTAAGGGGAAAGTTAAGCTTGGGAACTGAGTTATACAACAGTACTTTTCTTTTTTTTTCCAGACAGATAGCGGTAATTTCACAACCCTGTGACACAGCCTTACACATAAACCAGGTTTCCATGGTAATAGAAGGTCATATACCTCCTCAGATGGCCTCCTCATAAATTGCTCACAAAAAAGTTCCCTGTGAGCCCCTAAGTCTTTCAGGATACACATTCCCCCTATAAACCAGCCCTGAAACCAAGTTGTATTAAGTGTCTTCTTTTTTTTTTTTTTTAATTTGAGATGGAGTCTCATTCCCCAAGATTGGAGTGCAGTGGTGCGATCTTGGCTTACTGCAACCTCTGCCTCCCAGGTTCAAGCGATTCTCCTGCCTCAGCCTCCCGAGTAGTTGGGGTTATAGGCATGCACCACCATGCCCAGATAATTTTTTTTTTTTTTTGTATTTTTAGTAGAGATGGGGTTTCACCATGTTGGCCAGGCTGGTCTTGAACTCCTGTAAAAACAAATCATGGTAGGACTGATTTGTTTGCAAAACAACCTTTAGTCATATTATACTTGATGTGATTACTTTCATAAAGTGCAACAAGAATAATTATTTGCCATATAGGCTCCTTTTTAAATTGCCTTTTATGAAACTTTGTTTTATACAAAATCTCATATAGACCTTTGAAAACCTTGAGTCCACCCATGGGTTTATGTTTGAAAATACCTGTATGAGTTGGGTCAATTTCTCTCTTTTTGAGGTCCCAATATAACTTGGGGCTCCTGGGCCAGTAAGAAAGTGACATTCTTTACTTACCACAGGTCAGGAATCCTATACAGGGACTGTATAGACAAGATATGAGGCCAGTTTTTCCCCAGGGTCTTTCATTGGCCCTGTAAGTCAACTTTGATTCCTTATAGCAGTCTGTTTATATTTGAAAGCATGGCCTTCCAGTCAAAGCCTTGGTAAACTAACCAGTGTCTCTAATTGTGTCCTCTTATAAAAGAAAACAGATTTGTATTGCACTTATGCAAATAACTATATTGCCATAAGTTAAGTGTAAACCAAAAATAAAATGATAAGTCCCTCAACCATCTGAATTGACCCCTCCTCTTAGCCAAGGGCATTTCAATGTTAACCTGAAAAACTAGTTCAGGCCATGAAGAAGTGGGAGTCAGACATGCCTCATTATCATTAACATCAACATAGACCTTAAGACTTGTAGAACAGACTCATTAAGTCTAACAGGAAACATTTACAATCTATTCTCTTTGAAGCAGGCTACCTGGAGGTTTCATCTACATGATAAAACCTTTGTCTACACAACCCCTTATTGTAACTCAGACATTCCTTTCTATTGATTTCAGGTCTTTAGATAGTAACTCAACCAACTACCAATCAGGAAATATTTAAATCTGCCTATTACCTGGAAGCTCCTGCTTCCAGTTGTCCTGCCTTTCTGGAGCAAACCAATGTACATCTTACTTGTATTGATTGATGTCTTATGATTCCCTAAAATGTATAAAACCAAGTTGTAGCCTGACCACCTTGAGCACCCAAGACTGTATCATGGGCATGTCCTTAACCTCGGCAAAATGAACTTCTAAGTTGATTGAGACTTGCCTCAGATACTTTTTGATTTACAAATGAATACTCATAACTTTTGGAGGAATTGGGTAGAGAGAAAGAAATATGCTCCTAATTGGATTATACTTTACTCAATTGTCAAAAGTTATAAATCAACCAAAAGAAATTTTTTCTTGACTCTGAAAAACAAAACAGAATCAGCAATGTTTTAAACAAAACGTCATAAAAACACAATTTTGTCTTTTATTTGTTCAGTCTATGAAATTAATTCCTGTTTTGCTTGATATTTATGAACACATTAATTTTCCAAGAGAGTCTTGGAAGGTTTTTTTCTCTATATTTTAATGGCACATTTTTCATAGTATCAGAGACCTGCATTTAAGAGTACTCATCAGAGTCCTATAGCTGATTATAAACTGCCTTTTGAAAAGGATTAAAACAAGACAATTGTCTATGGATGACAAAGAGTCTTAGGGCAGCCACAGTCAGATACAATTGATGAGAAAATTTGATTACCTCTGTGGCACACAATAATTCAGCATAACAATTATAATTTTATTACTGATAATGTACACTAAATCATATTAGAATTATAGGAGTTTTGCATAATTTTGGAACACATACCAATAATACATTTATACAAATACAGCCCAAAGAAAGACAAACATTATTTTATATTTGACTGTGCTTTCTGTATGACCTTAATATATCAAATAAGCAAAATATATCATTTTTGGACTTTCAGGACCTAATATCTAAAAGGATTAATCAGGTCACAAAATGACTATATTTAGAATTTGATTTTGGGATGTTCGTCAAATATCAAAGTTTTAAAACATTTGACATTAAAAATAGAATCTCAAGTCATTTATTTATACAAAATAATAACTCAAAGATTTGTTAACGGCAAAACCCTTTACTCATTGATAGAAGGAAGCCTTAGCTTTCCAAACAAGTTCTATTTTCTCTCCCTTCATTTTCCTGTAGTTTATTCAAAAGGCAAACCCAAATCTCTTATTATCTCTCAACATTACATGAAAATATTGTTCAAGAGAGAAAGCCAAATTTCACCTTTGCATTAATGTCAAACCCAATTCTTAATAAAACCTTATAGGCAAATCTATTCAATTTTAAATAGTTTGACCATTAGGTAACATTCTCACAAACCTTTTATAATCCTTCACAATTTTTTTGTTAATGAGCAGATTAATGCTCCAAAGAAAACCCTGTTGTGCTTTTATTCCAATATTCAATTTACAGAAAAACTGAATATCCCTTAAACTCTAGGCAATATGCTTACCCACAGAATTTCTCCTACTTCTCTTTTTCTTTTTTTTTTTAATAGAGATGAGAGTCTTGCTATGTTGTCAGGCTGGTTTCAAACTCCAGGACTCAAGCAATCATTCTCACTTCAGCCTCCCAAAATGTTGGGATTACAGGTGTGAGCCACTGTGCCCAACCAGGGATTTCTTTTATAAGATTAATCTTTCACGAACCTTCTAGAACTTGCTCAAAATTTCAGCTTTATTCTATCTAACCCAGAACAATCATTTAACCCTATAAACTAAGCAGGAAAAAACCCACATTCTTATGCTTTCTTATATATATATTTTTTAACCAAAAACACTTTCTACTTTCTTTACAAACCTTGCATGTAAAACTGTTTCTCCAGTACTCTCAATTACATGTGTTATAGTGTTAACTCTTAGCAACTTTTATTTTGATGAAAACCTGGTAAGTAGGTGATTTTAATTATGTACCAGACGTGGAGTCCAGGATGCCAGACAGAAGTGCAGGTAAGGTCTATTTCCAGTATAGCCAGGGGGCATAGTTAACTTCACATGTCTCCAGGCCTTACCTAGAACCAAATGACTCCAAAGCAAGTAAGTCAAATAACTATCAAAAGTCAAAAAAGCAGTTTAAGTAGTTTAGTAAACACAGTATCTGACCTGCTTAATTTAGACCAGAGGTCTAAATTTTCACATTTTTTATCTGACCTGCTTAATTTAGACCAGAGGTCTAAATTTTCACATTTTTAGTTTATCAATAATCTTTAAAACCATCTTTATTTCCCAAAGATTACTACAGTCACATGAGCCAAAAGTGTTACAGTTTCTATTTTCTAACAAAACATTTGATTTAAGCATTTATTATTTTTAATCAAATTAATCAGAGCTGTTTTATATAAACCTCATACACATAACACATATAAATACATAGACAGAAGAATATCCAGTAGTTGTAAGGTTTTTTTCATTTTAGCCAGTTTTAAAGTTTCTTAATTGGATTACTGGCATCAGGGTGGAGCCCTTTGAAATATAGGGCCAGGAAAGCATGTAGTTTCCAGGGCCTAACAAACAGGCAGAGCTGGAGAGCAAAA
Source organism: Rhinopithecus bieti (assembly GCF_001698545.2). Lineage (NCBI taxonomy): Eukaryota > Metazoa > Chordata > Mammalia > Primates > Cercopithecidae > Rhinopithecus > Rhinopithecus bieti. The sequence continues at coordinate 393,325 of NW_016803114.1, forward strand.
CTGATCCCCCAAAATTAAGCATCCCATTTGTATACCAGATCCTGGATTCTTTAAAAGAGTGAAACTCTATGGCACAAGACAGTGCAATACTTTTACCATGCATTTCATTGCAAGCACATTCCCCCAAGGCTTGAGACTTGTGGGCAACCCAAAGCCAATCAGCCCATCCTCCATGGGAGTTTTACCTCTGTGGGTAGGGGAGAGGATGTTTTCATTCTTTCCAGATGGCTAAAAGTATGCTTCTCTGATCCACATGTGAAAGGATCTGAGTATTCCCTCATCACAGCCATTAGTCGTCACTAAAAGTATATTTCTGATACGGTTTGGCTCTATGTCCCCACCCAAATCTCATCTTGAATTGTAATCCAAATTGTAATCCTCAGGTGTCAAGGGAGGGACCTGGTGGGAGATGATTGAATCATTGGGGTGATTTCCCCCATGCTGTTTTCATGATAGTGAGTTAATTTCCATGAGATCTGATGGTTTTATAAATGGCAGTTTCCCCTTATCTCACTCTTATCTGCCACAATGTAAGTCATGCCTGCTTCCCCTTCTGCCATGATTGTAAGTTTCCTGAGGCCTCCCCAGCCATGTGGAACTGTGAGTCAATTAAACCTCTTTTATTTACAAATTCCCAGTCTTGGACAGTTCTTTATAGCAGTGTGAAAACAGACTAATATGATTGCCTACCTAAGTATTACACACCAAGGCTAAAAACTCTCTCATAACGCAAAGTAATTTCTGATGCCCCCGAAAATAAAAAATGTCAGGTAATGCAAGGCAAAACAGAGGAGAGCTTTAGATTTTGAGAGGGACCTATATGCTTTCAATTGTCTGGGATGCCAAGAGGAAAACAGAGGTTTTCCCTAAAATGCGGTCTGTAGAGACTCTTCTGTTTTACCCAAAGAGTCTCAGGGTATTAATAATTATTTTAGGACAGGCGTGGTGGCTCATGCCTGTAATCTCAGCACTTTGGGAGGCTGAGACAGGAGGATCACCTGAGGTTAGTGATTTGTTTTTCTAAGACCACCAGAGCGGGCACAAAAGAACCAGCGACTAGGCAAGGGTAGGAGCAAAACTGCAAGTTTATTTTGGTCACCTAAGGTGTGGGGAAGAGGTCTGTCGGCCTCCGGCAAAGAAGGCCGACAGAGTCCCCGGTGGGGCTCTCGGACGGAGTTCCTGCAGTCCTGACATCCCGACAGGAGTGGAGGACTAAGGAAGGCCGCGCGTAGCGTCCCTCCGGACCGGCTTTTCTAGGAGTGGGAGGGCAATAGGCGGGGCACGGGCGTGTCGGGGGGGCGTTCCGCAGGTGCGACCAGGTAAATCTTGGTCTCTTCGGATTGACGTCACCTGGCGCATGCCCAGTTGGTCTGCAACTTCCCCGGCGCCGGCTGCATTTTCACGCGCGCAGGAAAAGTTGGTGAAGAAGAACCCGGAAGTGCACCATCTTGCCTCCGTTCGTCCAAACAGTGAACTCCGTCCGAGAGCCCCACCAGGGGACTCTGTCGGCCTTCTTTGCCGGAGGCCGACAGACCTCTTCCCCACACCTTAGGTGACCAAAATAAACTTGCAGTTTTGCTCCTACCCTTGCCTACTCACTGGTTCTTTTGTGCCTGCTCTGGTGGTCTTAGAAAAACAAATCAGTTAGGAGCTCAAGATCAGCCTGGCCAACATGGCAAAACCCCATCTCTATTAAAATACAAAATTAGCTGGGCATGGTGGCATGACCTGTAATCCCAGCTACTTGGAAGGCTGAGGCAGGAGAATCACTTGAATGTGGGAAGTGGAGGTTGCAGTAAGCCGAGATCACAGCACTGCACTCCATCCCCCTCCCCAAAAAAAAAAAAAAAA
>NW_016803114.1:396866-399441 GCF_001698545.2 Rhinopithecus bieti
AAAAAAAAAAAGAGAGAATGGCAGTTAACATACCATAGAGCCAATCCATTCTTAACTAAGAGGGGCCTCACCAAGGAGGACCCCTCATGTCTTAGGAGGGACTCTTCCTAAGTTAGGCCTCTAACCCAAGTTCAGACCAGCATCCTTGTGCTTTACCAAGAGGGGCCTTTTAACCCTCTATGTCTTATGAGGGGCTTTAACCCAACTTTGTCCCAAGATAAAATGTACCCCACAAATTCCCCAAAGCTGGCCAATTGGTGCTGCAGTCTATTTCCCTTGGGTGGGGGATCTTTTCAGTATGGTCCCTTTGCAGTTCACCATGGAAGATGTTACCAGAAAAAGGTCCTGATCCTGACCCCAAGAGAGAGTTCTTGGATCTTGCAAGAAAGAATTCAGGGTGAGTCCACAGTGAAAAGAAAGTTTATTAAGTGAAAGAAAGTTTATTAAGAATGTAAAGGAATAAAAGTATGGCTACTCCACAGACAGAGGAGGGCATTCCTGAAAGTGAGAGGAAGAACCATGTCCACCTTAGGTACAATGCCTGCATATATATAAGATAATAAAGCAAAAAGTCTTGGGAGAAATATGCTCTACTACAAGGGCTTGTGACAAAGAATTGTTAATCTTTGTGTAACTACTGTCTTCTGTAAAAATCTGTATTATTATCTTTAACACAAAACTTATTCTTAGAACTATAAATGCTTTTGTTCTTAAGATATCAGGACATCAAGACATTTCCTGGGCCTGTTATTTCCTGGATCTGTTAAGCCCTGGGTCTGTTCAGCAAACATTATTAACCTGTTCCCTTAACAGTAAACATCCTATGACTAAGAATGCCTAACCTCCTGGAAATGCAGCCCAGCAGATCTCAGCCTCATTTTACCGAGTCCTTGTTCAAGATGGAGTCACTCTGGTTCAAACGCCTCTATCAATTTTATAGACATGTTCCCATCTTTAAAAAGCAGCTGCTGCTCAGTTTTAGCAAATTTATGTTCTGCCAGAATGTAGATTCAATATTGCTAGCTTTTCCAATTTTCCAAGAGACATTAGAAATTTATGCTTTTATATGTAAACTCCTGACTTTTAACACATTCATATATTTTTAAACCAGTGTGGACCAGACAAGGTATGTGATCAAGTAATACACACCAGTCTGCAAACTCTATCTTAGAACATGAGGGTGGGTCATTTATATCCAAGGAGCAAAGAAAACAGACCCCGGCTTGCTTAAGGAGCCTTAGGAAGGCCTCCAGCTAGGATAAAGGTTAATACAGGTCTAAATCACTTGGGACCAGACAGGCTTTTGGGATTCAGAAGTTGCAGATTTTTTTAACTTTTTAGATCTATGGGGCCCATGCCATGTAGCATGCTAAGAGAACTCTGAGGCAGCACCTTATTAACAAACACATTGATATTTCTGAAGCAAAATATATAAATACTCAGAATTCAAGTGACCTAAGAGTATAAAAAAACATATACCCCATGGAATACTATGCAGCCATAAAAAAGGATGAGTTTATGTCTTTGCAGAGACATGGATGAAACTGGAAACCATTATTCTCAGCAAAGTAACACAAGAAGAGAAAACCAAACACTGTATGTTCTTACTCATAAGTGGGAGGTGAACAATGAGAACACATGGACACAGGGAGGGGAACATCACTCACCGGGGCCTATCAGTGGGTGGTGCGCTGGGGGAGGGATAGCATTAGGTGAGATACCTAATGTAAATGATGAGTTGATGGGTGCAGTAAACCAACATGGCACGTGTATACCTATGTAACAAACCTGCACATTGTACACATGTACCCCGGAACTTAAAGTATAATTTTAAAAAAGTATAAAAAAATCTCAAGTAAGTTCTAGTCAAGTTTTGCCACCAAATGAGATAGTTACAAACTTATGAAAAAAATAAGTTTCCAAAAGCATTGGGATTTCAGAATTATTAATAGATAATAATGTGAACCAATTATAAGGAGGAGACAGACAAGTGAGGACTGACCACATACTTTGTTAATCAATAGACTTACAGAGAATTTATGCCTGATGACCTCTACCCTTTGGAAATTATTTTTATATCTTTGATAACTAGGGACATACCTGCTTTCTCCCCTTTGGCCTCAGGGAAGGCAGTGTTTTGCCCTTTACCGTTGTACACCAAGCATAGGCAGGTCCATTTCTTAATTTCCCAGGCATATCTGAAACTGGCTGGCAGGAAGCTCAGCACAATGAGTCACTTCCAATTGCTGTTAAAAATGACTTTGCTCAGGGCCAGGCACGGTGGCTCATGCCTGTAATCCCCAGCACTTTGGGAGGCTGAGGCAGGCAGATCACCTGAGGTCGGGAGTTTGAGACCAGCCTGACCAACATGGAGAAACCCCATCTCTACTAAAATACAAAATTAGCTGGGCATGATAGCGCATGCCTGTAATCCCAGCTACTCAGGAAGCCTGAGGCAGAAGAATCATTTGAACATGGGAGGCGGAGGCTGCAGTGAACCAATATCGCACCATTGTACTCCAGCCTGGGCAATGAGAGCGAAACTCTGTCTCAAAAAAAAAAAAAAAAAAAAAAA
>NW_016803114.1:400298-448384 GCF_001698545.2 Rhinopithecus bieti
GTTAAAAATGACTTTGCTCAGGGCCAGGCACGGTGGCTCATGCCTGTAATCCCCAGCACTTTGGGAGGCTGAGGCAGGCAGATCACCTGAGGTCGGGAGTTTGAGACCAGCCTGACCAACATGGAGAAACCCCATCTCTACTAAAAATACAAAATTAGCTGGGCATGATAGCGCATGCCTGTAATCCCAGCTACTCAGGAAGCCTGAGGCAGAAGAATCATTTGAACATGGGAGGCGGAGGCTGCAGTGAACCAATATCGCACCATTGTACTCCAGCCTGGGCAATGAGAGCGAAACTCTGTCTAAAAAAAAAAAAAAAGACTGCGCTCAGATGCTCCACTCCCAGTTCTGTAGTTGAGACCAATCTCGATTGCCCCCCTGTTTGACTCTCATATATCTTCATGCCTCAAGGTTCTTGCCAGACTCTCAGTAAGGACCTAAACAAGAAAAAGGGTCTCCTTTCCCTCTGGTTTCTGCTCTTCCTCCATCCTCAATTTTTGCACACCAGTAATTTATAACTACCATTCAGGTGGATGATTATGGAATGATGTCTCCTTTTAAAAGATGCCCCACCCTAACCCTCAGTGCTGTGGTTATCCTGAGCTCCACCTCTCAGGACAATTACAAATAACAGCAGCCAAATCAATAACAACATTCTGAGTTATCCAATCTTAGTGGGCATAACCACAATCCATGCTGTGCTAAACCGGGCTAAGTCCAGGTCACTTTTTTAAAGCCCCATAGTATGATCAGGCATGCCTATCTCTACAGTAGCTTTAGGGCTTCTGCTCCTGATTCTATATGATTTACTACACAAAGAACATATACACATCTCCGGCAATAAAAAACCAACCCCAAACCAATAAAAATCCAAATGTAGAAAATAATTCTTTCTCCTGGGGAAGATACAAAGCTGTAAGGACTTGGCTTTGCTGCTGCCAGACATGGATTTACATTACAAAATAAAGCATTTGGCTTAGCTTCTCAACCTAAGCACCTCTACTCTGGTGACTTCACTTTTTCTCAGGAACAATTGTTTTTGGTGTCTAGAGGTAGGAGTGTCCCAAAAGAAATATACCCAAGATAGACAGAAGTCTCTTCTTTCAATGAAGATTTATGGTTGAAAAATCTCATTAAAAAGAGTTTCTCCCATTTCTGGACTATTACATGTTCATCAAGATCAGCATACAATCTCAACATATTTTGCACATGTGTACATATGCACATGCATGTGAGTGTGTAGTATATTGTAATTGTAAACCAAAAATAAAATTCTAAGCCCAACAGCTGACTGAATGGATCCCCTCTTGGCCAAGGGGATCCAAGAGAAAGCTGAAAAACCATTTCAGGCTATGATGGGAATGGGGGCTTAGGCACAACTGACCAGCATTAACATAAAAATAGAGATCATAAGACGAATAAGACAAACTCTTTGTAGCAATAAGATACTGAACTCCAACCTGCCTGACCCTGGTACAGCATCACATGACAGATAACACGCCCTAAATATATTTTTTAAATTTCTTTCTTCCTTTGTTATTTTATTTTTCATTTATTTATTTATTTTTTAGAGTCAGTAACTTGCTCTTGTTACCCAGGCTGAAATGCAGTGGCATGATCATAGCACACTGAACCCTCAAAGTCCTGGGCTTGAGATCCTTCCACCGCAGCCTCCTAAGTAGTTGGACAGGCATATGCCACCAGGCTCAATTAATTAAAAAAAATTTTTTTTGTAGAAATGGGTGTCTCATTATGTTGCTCAGGTTGGTCTTGAACTCCTGGCCTCAAGCCATCTTCCCACCTCAGCTTCCCAAAGTGCAAGGATTACAGGTATGAGTCACCATAACTGGCCCTAAATATATTTCTTTGACATATTGTGGCATGGCCCTGCAAAGAGGTCCTGGTAGGGGAAATTTGCATTTTTCTTTTTTCTACATCACAAGTCATTAGAAAGGAAATGTGTATTCTGTAGAGAATCTCCTTCCTTTGCTACTAGGTTTTTCCTGGAGAGTAATGTCTCCAGAGAAGAGATGTTTATAATCTATTCTCTATGACGCCTAGAGGCTTCATCTTCATAACAAAAACCTTGGCTTCCACAACTCCCCTATCTAACTCAAGCATTTCTTTATTCTGACTTCAACTCAATAGGGAGAGCTTAACTTTCGGCCAATTGCCAATGACAAAATATTTGAATCCACCTATGACTTGGAAGACTCCTCCCTCAGCTTCAAGATGTCCTGTCTTTCCAGGCTGAACAAATATATACCTCCCATGTATTGATTTATGTATTTGCCTGTTAACTTCTGTCTCCCTAAAATATGTAAAGCCCAACTGTAACCCAACCACCTTGGGCACATGTTCTCAGAAGCTCCTTAGGCTGTGTCACTTGTCATATCCTTAATCTTGGCAAAATCTCTAAATTGATTGAGACCTGCCTCAAATAATACTATTTGGTTCATGTAATTAATAAGTAATCCATGGGCCAGGTGTGGTGGCTCACGTCTATAATCCCAGCACTTTGGGAGGTCCAGGAGTGTGGATTGCTTGAGCCCAGGAGTTCAAGATAAGCCTGAGTAATATGGCAAAACCCCAACTCTACAAAAAATACAAAAATCAGCCAGGCATGATGGCAGGCATCTATAGTCGTAGCTACTCAGGAGGCTGAGGTGGAAAGATCACCTGAGCCTGGGAGGTTGAGGCTGTGGTGAGCCATGATTGTGCCACTGCACTCTAGTCTGGGTGACAGTGTAACACACTGTCTCAAAAAATAAATAAATAAAAATAAGTAATCTGTGGGTAAGATACAATACTGTGAATACCATATTGCCTAATAATCCTCAAAAACCTTTCATTCAATAGTTTTAGCATCTACAGGTGTTCTTGCCCGAATTATTCCAATGGTGGTTGCAAAATGGCGATTTTTCTAATTCTATAGTTTCTTCTATATTTTGTAGGCTGCAGTCTTTGAAAGAAGAGTGCTCACTTCCACTTCCACCTTTTTTTTTTTTTTTTTTGAGACGGAGTCTTGCTCTGTCACCCGGGCTGGAGTGCAGTGGCCAGATCTCAGCTCACTGCAAGCTCCGCCTCCCAGGTTCACGCCATTCTCCTGCCTCAGCCTCCCGAGTAGCTGGGACTACAGGCGCCCGCCACCTCGCCCGGCTAGTTTTTTGTATTTTAGTAGAGACGGGGTTTCACTGTGTTAGCCAGGATGGTCTCGATCTCCTGACCTTGTGATCCGCCCGTCTCGGCCTCCCAAAGTGCTGGGATTACAGGCTTGAGCCACCGCGCCCGGCCCACTTCCACTTTTATTTTGAGTGTCACTATGCATTCATGGGTTCTTTTCTTATTTTGAGGTAATACAATCCATTACCTTTATTATTCTTTTTGATGTTCAGCTTGTCACAAATTTAGCCCGTGGGAACAGCTTCAAGTCAACTCTCATGTCCTTTTGACATGTTCCCATTAATTTTGCGCACTTTCTTACTTTTGTGCATAAGATATTTCCAGCTTACTGTGAACCTCCCCTTTCCCAGACTTGAAATTAGCTATTGGAATGTTATTGCTTTTATGCTTCTTTCGGAGACAAAGTTAGAAATCCAAAACTTTAAAGAATCATGAGTTAATACTGATACCTCTAATTCCAATGTCAACCTACAAGAAGAAGCTGAGGCAAAGTAGAGAGTTCATCTGGGTCAAGTTTGAGGACTGCAACTCAGGAGCATAGATTTAAGTTGCCCTGGATATATACTCCGATTAGCAGCAGTAACAAATGAGTTTTTAAAGGAAAAAAGAAGAGTCAGTTTCTAATTTTTTTCCCAAGAATTTGCATTAAAATAACATAAGCTATTAACTATCTTTGTTCCTTGCATCACACCTCCCAGGAATATGAACATAACAGGTGGGTGAAACAGCAAATTAGAAACAAAATGCCTTTAAAGAACTGCCCCAGGTGTGAATGTAGGAGGGAAGTGGGGCTCCAGCATGGTTGAAATGTCATACTTATGTCTCTCTGGGCCTGATAAATTTTGTATTCCTCACATAATTCAGACTGCTCTGAGCTACATGTTTTTTTTTCTTATTCCCTTCTCCCATAGTGAGGAAAGAACCCTGGTTTCCCACAATTTTCTCTACCTATAATACATTCAAAATAACTTCAGAATTTCTTCACTGATATTATTATTAAAAAATCACTAAGCATCAGGGAAATGCAAATCAAAACCACAATGAGATACCATCCCACTCCAGTTAAAATGACTACTATCAAAAAGGCAAAAAATAACAAATGCTGGCAGGGATGGAGAGAAATGGGAGCTTTTATAAACTGTTGGTGGGAAGGCAAATTTAACCATTATGGAGAAAAGTATGGAGGTTCCTCAAAAAACTACAAATAGAACTGCCCTATGCCTATGATCCAGCAATCTCACTATTGGGTATTGAGCCAAAGGAAAGGAAATCAGTATTTCAAACAGACATCTGTCCTCATGTTTATTGAAGCATTTTTTACAATAGCCAAGATATGGAATCAACCTATATGTCCATCAACAGATGAATGATAAAATAAAATGTGGTATATATACATCATGGAATACTAGTTAGCAATTTACAATAATAAAATTCTGTCATTCATGGCAAAATGGATGACCTTGAAGGACATTCTGATAAGTGAAGTAAGCTAGGCATAGAAAGATAAATACCGTGGCCAGGCGTGGTGATTCATGCCTGTTATCCCAGCACTTTGGGAGGCCAAGGTGGGTGGATCACATGAAGTCAGGAGTTCAAGACCAGTCTGGTCAACATGGTAAAACCCCATCTCTACCAAAATCACAAAAATTAGCCGGGCATGGTGGCAGGTGCCTGTAATCCCAGCTACTTGGGAGGCTGAGGGAGGAGAATCGTTTGAACCCAGGAGGCAGAGGCTGCAATGAGCTGAGGTGACACCATTGCACTCTAGCCTGGGCAACAAGAGCAAAACTCCACCTCAAAACAAACAAACAAAATAAGTAGATAGTAGAATAGTGGTTACTAGAGGCTGGGAAAGGCTTTGGGAGAGGTCAAGGGGATAGCCAGCTGTTGGTTAATGCATGCAAGAGTATAGCTTGTTAGGAGAAATAAGTTCCAGTGTTCTACAGCCCTACAGAGTGACTATAATAAACAACAATTTATTTTATATTTTCAAATAGCTAGAAGAGCAGATTTTGAATTGCTCCCAACACAAATAAATGATAAATGTTTGAAGTGATAGATATGCTAATTACCCTGATTTGAGCATTACACATTGTATCCATGTATTGAAATACCACACTATACTTCATAAATATGTACAATTATGTATCAAGTAAAACAACAATAATTTTTTAAAACCTACTAGGGAAAGTTCAATATTTTTTTGCAATTCTTTTTGCACTGAAAATACATTCTGTAAAAGGAGTGCTATGTTTAAAAGTTACTTGAATTAATTCTATTTCTGAATTGTTATGGTATCAACTTGAGAATGTCTTTAGTTAGCTTAAATTGTGGCTGTTTGTGTTCTACATTAGGTTTTGCTTTTAATTTTTGTTGATCTGATACACAAAATGTTTATATGATTCAAAAGAAAAAACTACACTAAAGAGGTAAATTCAGAGAAGTTGCACACCTTCATTTTATGCTTTTCATTTGTTTCTGGTTTATTCTTCCTATATTTCTTTTTTAAGAATAAGCAATTATACATGGACTTGTATTTTCTCCTTTTTCTTACAAAATGTTCACGTTATATATACTCTTTTACATATTTCTTTTAACAAAATTTCCTTGAGGCTGAGTGTAGTGGCTCACACCTGTAATCCCAGCACTTTGGGAGGCTAAGGTAGGAGAATCACTTGAGCCCAGAAATTCGAGACCAGCCTGGGCAATATGGTGAAACCCTATCTCTACACCCACACAAAATACAAAAATTAGCCAGGCATAGCAGCGCATGCCTGTAGTCCCAGCTACTTGAGAGGCTGAGGTGGGAGGATTGCTTGAACTTCAGGAGCAGAGGTTGCAGTGAGCCAAGATGGTGCCACTGCACTCCAGCCTGGGGAACAGGGCAAGACTCTGTCTCAAAAAAAAAACAAAAAAAAAAAAAAAAAAAATCCCTTGAAAAGATTCCTTATAGTTCAGTCAAGATTTTTGCTACATCAGATACCATAACTTATAGTTTGGCATGCACCATTGTTTATTTAACTAGTTTTACATAGATCAGTTATTTAGGTTGAATCCAGGAGCTGCTTTTTGAAGAGCAAGAGACCTCAACAAACATTGATAGACCGGCTAGCAAGACTAATAAAAAGAAAAGAGAGAAGAATCAAATAGACATGCAGATAAAAAATGATAAAGGGGATACACCACCGACCCCCCACAGGATAATACACAAACTACCATCAGAGGAATACTCATACAGACACCCTCTACTGCAAATAAACTAAGAAAACCTAAGAAGAAATGGATAATTTCCTGGGCACATCATACACTCTCCCAAGGACTAAACCATGAAGAAGTTGCTGAATAGTACTAATTAGCAGGGCTCTGAAGATTAGGCAATAATTAACGTAGGCCTACTCACGCAAAAAGAACGTCGAGGCATCCAGACGGATTCCACGGAGGCTGATATTCTACAGGAGGTACAAGGAGGAGCTGGGATACCATTCCTTCTGAAGACTATTTCCAATCAATAGAAAAAGAGGGCAATCCTCCCTAACTCAGTTTTATGAGGCCAACAGCGGCGCGGAATACCCAAAGCCTGGCAGAAACACAACAAAAAAAGAGGAATTTTAGACCAATATCCCTGACGAACATTGATTGCAACAAATCCTCAATAAAATACTGGCAAACCGAATCCAGCAGCACATTTAAAAAGCTTATCCCAACCATGATTCAAGTGGCTTCATCTCTGGGATGCAAGGCTGATTCAACATACACAAATCAATAAACGTCAAATCCAGCATATAAAACAGAACCAAAGACAAAAACCACTTGATTATCTCAATGGATGCAGAAAAGGCCTTTAACGAAATTCAACAGTCCTTCATGCTAAAAGCTCTCAATAAATTTGGTATTGATGGAATGTATCTCAAAATAATAAGAGCTATTTATGACAAACCCACAGCCAATATCACACTGGGCAAAAACTGGAGGCATTCCCTCTTTGGACGAAGGGAGGCAAGATGGCGCAGTTCCCGGTTCTTCACCGTCAACTTTCCGGCTCCAGGGAAAGACACGGCTGCAACCTCACTTCGGACAGAGAGAAACCAGAACCTGCCTAGCCACGCCTACCACCCCGCCCCCGACCTGCCTATGTCCCGCCCACTGTCCTCCCACTCCTGGGCCCAGGACATAAAAGCCGCTCTCAGCAGGCGCGCGGTGGGAACTTCCTTGGCCCCTTTCCTGGTACGCAGGGCCCAGGAACCTCGTTGGAGAACGCCGGTGCGAACTTCCTTGGCTCCTGCTCCTCTGCGGACCTAGGAACCTCGTCTGAGAATGCCAGAGCGACTTCGTCGGCCTCCACCGCCGGAGACTGGTGAACCTCGCTCCCTCCTTCACATTGGCTTGTAAATAGTTTTTTTGCTTTGCCTACTTGCCTTTTCTCTGGCATTTGCTCTGGGGTCGCATTAAAGCAAATCATTCCCCTTAAAAACTGGCACAAGACAGGGATGCCCTCTCTCACCACTCCTATTTAGGTTGTTCTCTATTTCTCATATGAAAGCTGACTTGTTCAAATTTTCCTCTCTATTGGGGACAATTTTTAAAAAATGTATTTTCTAAGGGAATTATTTATTTCAACTAGGTTTTCAAAGGTATTTGTATGAAGTTGTGCAAAGTAATCTCTTAAACTTAAAAAAAAAAATCTGTTTCAATGTTTATGTCTCTCTTGTCATTTCTTATGTAATATATTTCTTCCTTTTCTTGTTCTTAATTAGGTTAGCTGGTGGTTTACCTATTTTTTTCCCAAAGAAATATTTATTTTTTCCAAAGATTTATTAGTTCTTGTATTTTTTCTAATCATTAATCTGTCCTTTAATATTTATTATTTTCTCCCTCCTTTCTTTTGGTTTATGTTTCTAGATTTGAAATCAAACATTTTGTTCATTTATTTTATTTTCCAGTTTTACTGTTAAAACTATTTAAGGCTATTGATTTTCCTCTTATCCTTGCTTTAGTTGTTCCTCTATCATCTATATTTCCTGTAAAATAGAAGTGAGATTTAGAAGTTTGATTAGATGCAGGGTCAGATTTTCATTCAAGAGTACTTCACTGATGGTGTTGTACACCTCAAATTACTCACACCAGGAGATACAAGTTATTGGTTGCCTAGTTTTATTGTTGCAAAGTCGATCACTGGGTTCTGGTGATGTCAGCTAGTTTCCTCCATTTTAAAGTCACCCACCAACATTTTACCCATGTCATTAGAAGTTTTCATTTGCAACTTCTAATGACATGGGTAAAATGTTGGTGGGTAAATTTAATATGCAAATGGTGGTGGGCTATTTTATTACTGCTTCTTTTTTTTATTGACTATAATTCATCTACAAAAAAGAGGATGGAGCTGGCACAGTGGCTCACACCTGAAATTCAAGCACTTTGGGAGGCCAAGGTGGGAGGATCACTTGGGGTCATGGCAAGAGCCTGAAGTCCCAGCTATTCAGGAGGTGAAGGTTGAGGTGGGAAGATCACTTGAGCCCAGGAGTTCAAGGCTGTAGTGAGCCATAATCCAGGTACTTCAGCTTGGGTGACTCAGCAGATAAAGCAAGATTCTGTCTCCAAAATAAATAGATAAATAAAATAAAACAAAAACCAACTTTCTCTCATTAATTATTTTATTGATACAGAAAAGGTAGAATTATTTATCCCTCTCTGACTTTATTTATCAATACGTAGTCACTTAGTGATCCAGCAACCTCCCATGGACACCAATGCATTTTTTAAAGTATCACGATGAGCTCACAAATTTGCATACAGTTGATGTTTTAATCCATTGCAGTCATTATTCTTTAAAATTTATTTGTAACTTCTTTGATTTTATACTTGGATCTCTTTTTTCTTATGGTGAAAATCTCAGTTCCTAATGGAATTAAAACAAATATTTGTTTTTTTCTGTATCATGTTAGTACTATAAGACAACTGAATGCAGTGTAAGTTTTTTTGGGGTTCTTTTTCCTTTAGAATATATCCTACTGGATGTGTACTGAAATTCAAAATGAAAGAATTACTTTCTCTATACGGTTTTGGTGCCAAAATTATGTATAGTTAGAATAATTTGTTTCTGTTTGTTTTGTTTTCGATTTCAGAGGTCTTTCCCACTGTATAATTACATAATTCTTTTATATGGTTCCAAAGCCAAAACTACATAAAAGATGGACCCACAGAATTTTCCTTCTGTACTTGCTTCTTCATCTTGCACCCTCTCTCCAAATGGAAGAGATCATTTTTGTCCATTTGTTAGTATGCCATTTCATTGTTTCTTTTTTGAAAACATAAACAAATATGTTTATATATTTGTTTAAGTATTTGTTTCCTTCACACAAAATGTAGCACACCATAAACATTGTTCTGCATCTTGCTTTATTTCACTTAATAACATATCCTGGCCATTGTTCCATACTAGCATATAGAAGTGTTCCTCATTTGCTTTTACAGTAGTACAATTCTCTATTGTTTAAATGCACCACAGTTTATTAAACCAGTCCCTACAACTGGATGTTTAGGTTGTTTCTGGTTTTCTACTCTAGCAAATAAGGTCACCATAAATAACTTTGTGCCTAAAATTTTATATATTTTTTTGCAAGTGTATCTTTGGGAGACATCCTAGAAATGGGATTGTTGGATCAAAGGATAAATTCTCACCTAATGTTCCTTGACATTGCCAAATTCCCCATCATAGTGAGTATACATTTTTACCTTCCCACAGCAATGAGAGAGGCCTGTTTCCCCACAGCCTTGCATTGCCAAGCTTTTGGATTCTTGACAATCTGATGGCTGAAAAATAACATCTTGATATACTTTTTTTTTTTTTTTTTTTTTTTTTTTTTTTTTTTTGAGACAGAGTCTCGCTTTGTCACCCAGGCTGGAACGCAGTGGTGTAATCTCGGCTCACTGTGACCACTGCCTCCCGGGTTCAACCGATTCTCCTGCCTTAGTCTCCTGAGTAGCTGGGATTACAGAAGCCTGCCACCACGCTCGGCTAATTTTTATATTTTTAGTAGAGACAGGGTTTCACTATGTTGGCCAGTCTGGTCTCGAACTCCTAACCTCAGATGATCCACCTGCCTCAGTCTCCCAAAGTGCTAGGATTACAGGCGTGAGCCACTGTGCCCGGTCACAATGTACTTTTAATTAGTATTTATCTCTCTTTTTCTGTACAGATGAAGGTCTCATTATGTTGCCCAGGCTGGTCTTGAATTCCTAGCGTCAAGTAATCCTCCTGCCTTGGCCTTCCTAAGCACTAGGATTATAAGAATGAGCCACTGAGTCCAGTCTAAAAACAAACTTTTTTTTACAGATGGTGCCTTGCTTTGTCACCCAGGCTGCACTGCAGTGGCATGATCATAGCTTACCGAAGCTGCAAACTCCTGGGCTCATTAAATCCTCCCGCCTCAGCCTCCTGAGTAGCTGGGACTACAGGTGCAAGAGTTGTCACTGCATCAGGGGCCTATAGGTTTGAGCCACTGCACGCAGCTAATTTGTTTTTCATTTCTTTTCTTTTCTTTTTTTTTCTTTTTTCTTTTTTTTTTTGTAGAGATAGGGTGTCACTTTGTTGCCCAGGCTGGTCTCAAATTTCTAGATTCAACCTGTTTTTCTGACTTGGCCTCCCTAAGTGTTGGGATTACAAGCACAAGCCACTACACCTGGCCTTCTTTTTAAAATTTATTTTTAAAAACATTAGTGTGGTAAAATATACCTGAGACCTAGTATTTTAACCACTTTTAAGTACAGTTCAGCGGCATGAAGTACATTCACATTGTTGTGTAACCATCACTACAGCCCACATCCAGAACTTTTTCATCATTCCAAACTGAAACTCCAAACCAATTAAACAATAACTCACATTTCTTCTCCCCTCAGTTTTGGGTAACCACTGTTTTACTTTCTGTCTCCATGTATTTGAGTATTCTACGTAGCTCATATAAGTGGAATCATAAAATATGTATCCTTTTGTGTTTGGCTTATGTCACTTGCCATTACGTCTTCAAGGTTCATCCATATTGTGTCATATATTAGACTGTAATTTCTTTTAAGGCTAATATTTCATTGTATGTAAATATCACATTTTATTTATCCATTTATCTGTTGATGGACATTTGAGTTGTTTACACCTTTTGGCTATTGTGAATAATGCTGTTATGAGCATTAATGTGCAAATATCTGTTCACATTCCTGCTTTCAATTATTTTGTGTGTATACCCAGAAGTAAAATTGCTGGATCATATGGTAGTTGTTTAATTTTTTGAGGAACCACCATACTGTTTTCCTTAGTGGCTGCATAATTTTACATTCCCACTAGCATTGCACAAGGCTTTCAGTTTGTACACATCTACACCAAGAGTTTTTGTTTTTATCATAACCATTTTAGTGGATCTGAAGTGATATTTTATTGTGGGTTTGATCTGCATTCCTCTAAGAATTTGTGATGTTGAATATCTTTTCATGTCCTATTTGGCCTTCTGTATATCTTTTTTTGATGAAATATCAATTAAAGTCCTTTGTCCATTTGTTTGTTTCCTAGACACTAGACAACCAGAGACTTTGTCTACTTTTTAAATTGGGTTGTGTTGTTGCAGTTGTTAGTTTTAGGACTTGTGTATATATTCTGGATATTAATTCCTTATCTGATATATGATTTGCAAATATCTTCTCCTTTTCTGTGGGTTGTCTTTTTACTCCATTCATAGTGTCCTTTGATGCCCAAAAGATTTTTAATATTGACGAAGTCCAGTTTGTCTATTTTTTTTCTTTTATTGCCTGTACCTTTGGTCATACCCAAGAAGTCATTGTCAAACCAATATCATGATTTTCCCCCACATTTTTTTTCTGGGTTTTACAGTTTCAGTGGTTATATATAGGCCTTTGATCCATTTTGACCTCATTTTTGTATATGGCGTTAAGTGTCCAACTTCATTCTTTTGCCTGTGGATAACCAGTTTTCCCAGTACAATTTGTTGAAAAGATTCTACTCTCCCCACAAATAATCTTGGTACTTTTTTGGAAATTATTTGACCATATATGCTAGGGATTATTACTGGGCTGTCTATGTTGTTTAGTTGGTCCATATGTCTGTCTTTATGACAGTACCACATTGTTTTGATTACTTTTAGAGTTGTAATAAGTGTGAGACCTCCAAATTTGTTACTCTTTTTCAAGATTGCTTTGGCTCTCTTCAGGGTTCCTTGAGATTCTACATAAATTTTAGAACGGATATTTCTATTTATGCAAAAACTATAGTTTGATTCTGAGAGGGACTGCATTTAATCTGTAGTTAACTTATCCTACCAATATTAAGTCTTTCATTCATGAACATGGGATATCTTTCCATTTATTTATGTTTGCTTTCATTTTTTTTCAGTAATGTTTTGCCATTTTTAGTGCACAAGTCTTTTGCCTCCGTGGAGGCAAAGTATTTTATTCTACTTGATGCTGTTGTAAATGGTATTTTTCTTAACTTCCTTTTGGGTTGGTCACTATTAAGCATTATTTTATTATTATGAGCAGGCTGGGCATCTCCCCTCCCCTCCCCTCCCCTTTCCTTCCTTTTTTTTTTCTTTTGACAGGGTCTCCCTTTGTTGCCCAGGCTGGAATGCAGTGGTGTAATCATAGCTCACTGTTGCCTTAACCTTCTGGGCCCAAGTGATCCTCCCACCTCTGCCTCCCAACTAGCTGAGACGACAGGCATGTACCACCACGCCCAGTTAATTTTAAAATTTCTTTGTAGAGATGAGGTCTCTCTATGTTGCCCAGACTGGTCTCAGACTCCTGGGATCAAATAATCCTCCCAGCTCAGCCTCCCAAAGAGCTGGGATTACAGGTATGAGCCACTGTGTGTGGTCTGACATCTTTGTATATATTTCGGGTCCATTTCCTTTTCTGCAGAACAGTCCATTCATATCTTTTACCCACTTTTCTTTATTTTTTTTAATTATTATTTTTTTTGAGACGGAGTCTTGCTCTGTCTCCCAGGCTGGAGTACAGTGGTGTGATCTTGGCTCACCACAACCTCAGCCTCCCAGGTTCAAGCAATTCTCCTGCCTCAGCCTCCCAAGTAGCTGTTTTACCCATTTTTCTATTGTACTGTTGGTATTTTTTTCTTCTCAACATTTTTAGAGCTCTCTATATTTTATTAATATCAGCCCTTTGGATATAGGGAACATGAAGGGGAAAAAAAACTAAATAAAATGCTTATGATAGAGACTATTACTTGTTACCCAATAACCAGTCACCCACACGTCCTTATTAATAGAATCACCTATTTTTAGCTGGAAATTTGGCTGACCAGAATAAAGTCAACATTTTCCAGCTTCCTTTGCAACTTGGTTGACTATATGATTATGTTCTGGGATATAACCAGAGCAGCACATGCAACTTCTAGAAATGATCTTGAAAGGAGGAGGTAGGTCCTTCTCTGCACTTTTTTTCTTCCTGGTAGCTGGAATGCAGAGGTGATGGTTTAAGGTTTAACTGTGTTGCTGAAAATGGAGGAACAATAAAATAGAAAGGCCCTTAAGCCCCTAACATCATCAAACACACCTGGACGACCCAATTTATGTGAAAAAGAAATAAACTTGGATATTGTATAAACCACTGAAAAAAATCGTCCCTCTGGATAGGGGTTTGATAGTTGTATGCATTTGTCAAAATCAGTAATGCATACTTAAGATTTTTGCATTTCATTGTATTTATATTTTACACAGAAGAAAAACCTGTAAACAAATATTGAGCTCTGGTTAATGATATACATACAGAAATACTTAGAGGGAAGTACATTGATGTGTGCAATTTACTTTGAAATGCATAAACAATGGATTGATAAATGGATAAATTCTATATAATTAAGTAGAGTAAAATATTAATGGGAGAATCTAGGTGATGGATTTTGGGTATTGCCTATAAAACTTTTTATGTTTCAAAATGTTCATAATGAAATATTGGGAAAAATAGTAGTCATCTAATAATATACGTTATAAATATTTCTTCCAAGTTGTCATTCTTTACTGTGTTTTCCTCATAAAAATGTTTTCAATTTTATATACAGACACATCATTTGTGTTTTTTATGGATTCTTTTTTCTTTTTTAAACAGAGTCTCACTCTGTTGCCCAGGCTGGAGTGCAGTGGTGTGACCATGGCTCACTGCAGCCTTGAACCCCTGGGTTCAAGCAATCCTCTCACCTCAGCCTCCCAAGTAGCTAGGACTATAGGTGCATGCCATCATGCCCAGATAATTTTTTTAAAAAAATCTTGTAGAGAGGGGTCTTGCTAGTTTGCCCTGGCTGGTTTTGAACTCCTGGTCTCAAGCAATCCTCTCTCCCTGACCTCCCAAAGTGCTGGGAGCTTCTTAATTTTGAGTGATAGCTTGTAAAGTTTTCTCTCTCCTCTATTATAAAAAAAAAGTCATTCATGCCTTCTAGTACTTGCATTATTAAGGTCTTTGGCCCAGTGTTTAGTCAGGTTGTTTTCTTATTTTTGAGTTTTAAGGGTTCTGTGTATATTTTGAATAACAGATCTTTATTAGATATATCTTTTGCAAATGTTTTCTCCCAGTGTTTGGCTTTTTATTCACTAGACAGTGTCTTTCACAGAAAATAAATTTTCATGAAGTCCAGGTTATCAGTTCTTTCTCCCATGTCTTGAGCCTTTAGTGTTGCCTCTAAGGAGTCATCACCAAACTAAACTTATATAAATATTTATCTACATTATCTTCTACGAGATATATAGCATTTTACATTTAGATCTGTGATCCACTTTGAGTTAATTTTTACGAAGGGTGTAAGGTCTGTGTCTAGATTCATTTTTTTTCATTTGCATGAGGATATCCAGTCATTTCAGCACCACCATTTGTTTAAAAGATTTTCTTTTTTGTATTGTCTTTGCACTATGTTAAAGGTCAGTTGACTATTTTTTCGTGGGTCTATTTCTAGGTTTTGTATTTCATTACACTAATCTATTTGTCTATTCTTTGACTAATACCACATAATTTGATTACTGTAGTCTTATAATAAATCTTGAAGTCATGTAGTGTCAGTCCTTCAACTTTATAATAACTCCTTTAATACTGTATTGACTACCCTAAGTTTTTTGACACTCTACATAAACTTTGGAATTATTTTGTTAATATACATAAAATCACTTGCTGTAATTTTGGCTGGCACTGCATTGAATCTATAAACTTGGGAAGAACTGGCATCTTGACAATATTGTTTTCTATGCATAAACATGGAATATTTCTCTATTTAAGTCTTTTATTTCTCTTATCAGATTTTTGTGGTTTTCCTTATATAGATCCTGCTAATGTGCCCATTTGGGAGTGCTAATGTAAATAATATTGTGTTTTAATTTTAAATTTCATCTGGTCTTTGCTGTTATATAGAAAAACAATTGTCTTTTGTGTATTAGTTTTGAATCCTGCAACCTTCCTGTAATCAATTATTAGTTCCTGGAGGGTTTTGCCTCTTTTGCTAATTCTTCTGGGTTTTCTATGTAGACAATCATGTTATCTGTGAACAAAGTCAGTCCTAGTTCTTTCTTTTCAATCTGTATGCTGTTATTTTCTTTTCTTGTCTTATTGTATTATCTGGCACTTCCAGTATGATGTTAAAAAGCAGTGGTGAGAGGGCACATCTTTGCCTTGCTCCTTGACCTTACAGGAGAGCTTCTAGTTTCCCAACATCAAGTCAATTCTTTAAAATTTATTTATTTATTTATTTATTTAGACGGAGTCTCACTCTTTTTCCTAGGCTGTAGTGCAGTAATGTGATATTGGCTTACTGTAAACTCCAACTCCTAGGTTTAACTGATTCCCGTCTCAGTCTCCTAAGTAGCTGGGATTACAGGCATCCACCATGACAACCAGCTAATTTTTGTAATTTTAGTAGGGACAGGGTTTCACCATGTTGGCCAGCTGGTCTTCAACTCCTGACCTCAGGCAATC
Organism: Rhinopithecus bieti; assembly: GCF_001698545.2. Taxonomy (NCBI): domain Eukaryota; kingdom Metazoa; phylum Chordata; class Mammalia; order Primates; family Cercopithecidae; genus Rhinopithecus; species Rhinopithecus bieti. The sequence continues at coordinate 416,454 of NW_016803114.1, forward strand.
TACCTGCCTTGGCCTCCCAAAGTGGTGGGATTACAGGTGTGAGCCACTGCACCTGGCCCTTTAGAATAATCTTTCTAAAATTTTGTGCCCTAGGATTTGTGTTTTTGTGTTGTTTTTTGTTAACTTTCTTTTTTTAATTATACTTTCAGTTCTAAAATACATGTGCAGAATGTGCAGGTTTGTTACATAGGTATACATGTGCCATGGTGGTTTGCTGCACCCATAAACCTGTCATCTACATTAGGTATTTCTCCTAATGCTATCCCTCTCCTTGTATCCCACCCCCTGACAGGCTCTGGTATGTGCTGTTTGCCTCCTTGTGCCCATATGTTCTCATTGTTCAACTCCCACTTATGAGTGAGAACATGCAGTGTTTGGTTTTCCGTTCATGTGTTAGTTTGCTGAAAATGATGGTTTCCAGCTTCATCCACATCCCTGTAAAGGAAATGAACTCATTCATTTTTATGGCTGCATAGTATTCCATGGTGTATATGTGCCACATTTTCTTTATCTAGTCTACCACTGATGGGCATTTGGGTTGGTTCCAAGTCTTTGCTATTGTAAAGAGTTCTGCAATAAACATATGTGTGCATGTATCTTTATAGTAGAATGTGTCTTTATAATAGCATGATTTATAATCCTTTGAGTATATACCCAGTAATGGGATTGCTGGGTCAAATGGTATTTCTAGTTCTAGTTCCTTGAGGAATCACTACACTGTCTTCCACAATGATTGAACTAATTTACACTCCCACCAACAGTGTAAAAGCATTCCTATTTCTCCACATCCTCTCCAGCATCTATTGTTTCCTGACTTTTTAATGATCACCATTCTAACTGGCTTGAGACAGTGTCTCATTGTGGTTTTGATTTACATTTTTCTAACGACCAGTGATGATGAGCTTTTTTTCATAAGTTTGTTGGCCATATAAATGTCTTCTCTTGAGAAGTGTCTGTTCATATCCTTTGCTCACTTTTTGATGGGGCTGCTTTTTCTTGTAAATTTCTTTAAGTTCCTTGTAGAATCTGGATATTAGCCCTTTGTCAGATGGATAGATTGCAAAAATTTTCTCCCATTCTGTAGCTTGCCTGTTCACTNCAGCATCTATTGTTTCCTGACTTTTAATGATCACCATTCTAACTGGCTTGAGACAGTGTCTCATTGTGGTTTTGATTTACATTTTCTAACGACCAGTGATGATGAGCTTTTTTTCATAAGTTTGTTGGCCATATAAATGTCTTCTCTTGAGAAGTGTCTGTTCATATCCTTTGCTCACTTTTGATGGGGCTGCTTTTCTTGTAAATTTCTTTAAGTTCCTTGTAGAATCTGGATATTAGCCCTTTGTCAGATGGATAGATTGCAAAAATTTTCTCCCATTCTGTAGCTTGCCTGTTCACTCTGATGATAGTTTCTTTTGCAGTGCAGAAGCTCTTTAGTTGAATTATACCCCATTTGTCAATTTTGGCTTTTGTTGTCATTGCTTTTAGTGTTTTAGTCATGAAGTGTTTGCCCATGCCTATGTCCTGAATGGTATTGCCTAGGTTTTCTTCTAGGGTTTTTATGCTTTTAGGTCTTATGTTTTAGTCTTTAATCCATCTTGAGTAATTTTTTATAAGGCTTAAAGAACAGGTCCACTTTCAGTTTTCTGCATCTGGCTAGCCAGTTTTCCCAACCCCATTTATTAAACAGGGAATCTTTTCCTCATTGTTTTTTTTGTCAGGTTTGTCAAAGCTCAGATGGTTATAGATGTATGGTGTTATTTCTGAGGCCTCTGTTCTGTTCCATTAATCTATATATCCATTTTGGTACCAGTACCATGTGGTTTTGGTTACTATAGCCTTGTAGTATAGGTTGAAGTCAGATAGCATGATGCCTCCAGCTTTGTTCTTTTTGCTTAGGGTTGCCCATGGTAGCTTGATGGGAATAGCATTGAATCTATAAATTGCTTTGGGCAGTATGGCCATTTTCGTGATATTGATTCTTCCTACCCATGAGCATGGAATGTTTTTCCATTTGTTTGTGTTCTCTCTTATTTTGTTGAGCAGTGATTTATAGTTCTCCTTGAAGAGGTCCTTCACATCCCTTGTAAGTTGTATTCCTAGGTACTTTATTCTCTTTGTAGCACTTGTGAATGGGAGTTCACTCATGATTTGGCTCTCTATTATTGGTGTATAGGAATGCTTGTGCTTTATGCACATTGATTAAGTATCCTGAGACTTTTCTGAAGTTGCTGATCACATTAAGGAGTTTTGGGGCTGAGATGATGGGGTTTTCTAAATATACAATCATGTTTCTGCAAACAGAGATAATTTGACTTCCTCTCATCCTATTCGAATACCCTTTATTTCTTTCTCTTGTCTGATTACCCTGGCCTGAACTTCCAGGAGATAGACTGCTAGGCAGACTAATAAAAAAGAAAAGAGAGAAGAATGAAATAGACACAACAAAAAATGATAGAGGGGATATCAACACTAATCCCACAGAAATATAAATTATCATTAGAGAATACTATAAACACCTCTCTGCAAATAAACTAGAAAAATCTAAGAAGAAATGGATAAATTCTTGGAAATATACACATTTCCAAGACTAAACCAGGAAGAAGGCTAATACCCGAATAGACCATTTAATTACTGCCTCTGAAATTGAGGCAGTAATTAATAGGCTACGAATCAAAAAAGCCCAGGACTAGACAGATTCACAGCCGAATTCTACCGGAAGTAGAAAGAGGAGCTGGTACAATTCCTTCTGAAACTATTCCAAACAATAGGAAAAGAAGGACTCCTCCCTAACTCATTTTATGAGTTACCCTGATACCAAAACCTGGCAGACACACAACAAAAGAACAAAATTTAAGGCCAATATTCCTGATTAACATTTATGTGAAAATCCTTAATAAAATACTGGAAAACCGAATTCAGCAGCACATTAAAATACTTACCCATTATGATCAAGTCAGCTTCACCTCTGGGATGCAAGGCTGGTTCAACATACGCAAATCAATAAATGTAATCCATCACGTAAACAGAACCAATGACAAAAAACACGTGATTATCTCAATAGATGCAGAAAAGGTCTTTGATAAAATACCCCTTTATGCTAAAAACATTCAATAAACTAGGTGTTGATGGAACATATCTCAAAATAATAAAATCTATTTATGAGAAACCCACAACCAATATCATACTGAATGGGTAAAAGTTGGAAGCATTCCCTTTGAAAACTGGCACAAGACAAGGATGCCCTCTATCACCACTCCTATTCAACATAGTATAGGATTTGGTTTTTATTGATAAATAAAAGATGTACATATTTGTATGGTAAATGTGATTATTTGATACTCATATAAAGTGTAAAAATCAAGGTTGAGACATCCATTACTTCTATGCTAAGAACATCTAAATTATTCTCTTCTAGCTATTTTGAAATGTACCATAGACTAATATTAACTATAAATCCCTTCTGATCTACTGAGTGCTAAGTCTTATTTTTTCTACCTAACTGTACCCATTACTCAACCTGTCTTCATTTTCCTCCCTTCTACCTCTCCTGGTCTCTGGTAATCACCAATCTTCTCTCCATCTTCATGAAATCCACTTTTTTAGCTCCCATATATGTAAGAACACATAATATTTCTCTTTCTGAGCTTGGCTCATTTTACTTAACATAATGACCTTTAGATTCACCCATGTTTTTGCAAGTAACAGAATTTCATTCTTTCCACTTCATTGTATATACACCATTTTCTTTTTCCATTCATCCATTGATGGACATTTAGGATGATTCCATATTTTGGCTTTTGTGAATAATGCTGCAATAAACAGGGAGTTGAAATATCTCTCCAATATATTTCCTTTTTTCTGGATGTATGTCCCATAGTGAATGTATTAGTCTGTTTTCACACTGCTATAAAGAACTACCTGAGAGCGTGTAATTTACTAAGAAAAGAAGTTTAATTGACTCACAGTTACACATGTCTTGGGAAGCCTCAGGAAACTTACAGTTGCAGCAGAAGGCAAAGGGAAAGCAAGGCGCATCTTACACGGTGACAGGAGAGAGAACAGAGGGGAAGTGCCACACTTTTAAACCATCAGATCTCTTAAGAACTTACTCACTATCATGAGAACAGTATAGGGGAAACCACCCCCATAATCCAATCATCTCCCACCAGGTCCCTCCCTCAACACATGGGGATTACCATTCAGGATGAGATTTGGGTGGGGACACAAAGCCAAACCATATCATTTTGCCCCTGGCTCCTCCCAAATCTCATGTCCTTTTTACGTTTCAGAAACAATCAAGACTTCCCCAAAGTCTTAACTCATTCCAACATTAACCCAAAAGTCCAAGTCCAAAGTCTCATCTGAGACAAGGCAAGTTTGTTCTGGCTATAAGCCTGTAAAATCAAAAACAAGTTAGTTACTTCCAAGATATAATGGTGGTAGAGACATTGATGTTTCCAATCCAAATGGGAGAAATTGGCCAAAACAAAGGGGCTACAGGCCCCATACAAGTCTAAAACCCAGCATGGCAGTCACTAAATCTTAAAGCTCTGAAATGATCTCCTTTGATTTCATGTCTCATATACAGGGCATGCTGATGCAAGAGTTGGGTCCCCAAGGCCTTAAGCAGCTCCACCCCTCTGGCTCTGAAGGGTACAGTCCTGCCAGCTGCTTTCATGGGCTGCCCTTGAGTGCCTACAGCTTTTCCAAGTTCATAGTGCAAGCTGTTGGTGGATCTACCATTCTTGGGTCTGGAGGACAATGGCCCTCTTCTCACAGGTCCACTATGCAGTGCCCTGGTGGGGACTCTGTGTGGAGGCTCCAATCCCACATTTCCCCTCAGCACTGCCCTAGTAGAGATTCTCCATGAGGGCTCCACCCCTGCAATAGACTTCTGTGTGGACATCCAGGAATTTCCATACATTCTGTGACATCTAGGTGGAGGTTCCCAAACCTCAACTGTTGTCTTTTGTGCACCCACAGGCCCAAACCAAATAGAAGCCAACAAGGCTTGGGGCTTGCACCCTCTGAAGCAATGGCTTGAGCTGACAATCACGTCATCTGCAAACAGAGACAATTTGACTTCCTCTCTTCCTATTTGAATACCCTTTATTTCTTTCTCTTGCCTTACTGCCCTGCCCAGAACTTTCAATACTACATTGAATAGGAGTGGTAAAAGAGGGCATCCTTGTCTTGTGCCAGTTTTCAAAGGGAATGCTTCCAGCTTTTACCCATTCAGTATGATATTGGCTGTGGGTTTGTCATAAATAGCTCTTTTTGAGACATGTTCCATCAATACCTAGTTTATTGAGGGTTTTAGCATGAAAGGGTATTGAGTTTTATCAAATGCCTTTTCCGCATCTATTGAGATAATCATGTGGTTTTGGTCATTGGTTTTGTTTATGTGATGGATTGCATTTATTGATTTGCATATGTTGAACCAGTGTAGCATCCCAGGGATGAAGCTGACTTGATCATGATGGTTAAGCTTTCTGATGTGCTGCTGGATTCTGTTTGCCAGTATTTTAGTGAGAATTTTCACATCGATGTTCGGCAGGGATATTGACCTGGAATTCTGTTCTTTTGTTGTGTCTCTCCCAGGTTGTGGTATCAGGATGATGCTGGCTCATAAAATGAGTTAGGGAGGAGTCTCTCTTCTTCTATTGTTTGGAATAGTTTCAGAAGGAATGGTACCAGCTCCTCCTTGTACCTCTGGTAGAATTTGGCTGTGAATCCATCTGGTCCTGGGCCTTTTTTTTAGTTGGTAGGCTATTAATGATTGCCTCAATTTCAGAACTTATTAATTGGTTTATTCAGGGATTCAGCTTCTTCCTGGTTTAGTCCTGGGAGTGTGTACATGTCCAGGAATTTATCCATTTCTTCTATATTTTTTAGTTTATTTGCATAGAGGTGGTTATAACATTCTCTGATGGCAGTTTGTATTTCTGTGGGATCAGTGGTGATATCGCCTTTATCATTTTTTATTGTATTTGATTCTTCTTTTCTATTAGTCTGGCTAGCAATCTATCTATTTTGTTAATCTTTTCAAAGAAACAGCTCCTAGATTCATGGGTTATTTGAAGGGTCTTTCATATCTCTATCTCCTTCAGTTCTGCTCTGATCTTAGTTGTTTTCTGCTAGCTTTTGAATTTGTTTGCTCTTGCTTCTTAGTTCTTTTAATTGTGGTGTTAGGATGTCGACTTTAGATCTTTCCTGCTTTCTCATTTGGGCATTTAGTGCTATAAATTTCCCTCTAAGCACTGGTTTAGCTGTGTCCCAGATATTCTGGTATGTTGAGTCTTTGTTCTCATGAGTTTCATATAACTTATTTATTTCTGCCTTACATTTGTTATTTACCCAGCAGTCATTCAGAAGCAGGTTGTTCAGTTTCCATGTCACTGTGTGGTTTTGAGTTTCTTAATCCTGAGTTCTAATTTGATTGCACTGTGTTCTGAGACTCTTTGTTAGGATTTCTGTTCTTTTGCATTTGCTGAGGAGTGTTTTACTTCCAATTATGTGGTCAATTTTAGAATAAGTGCTATGTGGTGCTGAGAAAATGTATATTCTGTTGATTTGGGGTGGAGAGCTCTGTAGATGTCTATTAGGTCCACTTGGTCCAGAGCTGAGTTCAAGTTCTGAATATCCTCATTAATTTTCTGTCTCATTGATCCATCTTAAATTGACAGTGGGGTGTTAAAGTCTCCCACTATGATGTGGGAGTCTAAGTCTCTTTGTAGGTCTCTAAGAACTTGCTTTATGAATTTGGTTGCCACTGTATTATTGGTAGCATATATATTTAGGAGAGTTAACTCTTCTTGTTGCATTGATCTCTTTACCATTATGTAATGTCCTTGTCTTTTTTGATCTGTGTTGGTTTAAAGTCTGCTTTATCAGAGACCAAGATTGCAACCCCTGCTTCGTTTTTTTTTTTTTTTTTTTTTAAAGTTTTTTTTTACAAAACCAAAATTTTACCCCCCCCTTTTTTTTTTTTTTTTTTTTTTTTTTTTTTTTTTTTTTTTTTAACTCTCCATTTGCTTGGTAAATATGCCTCCATCCCTTTGTTTTGAGCCTATGTGTGTCTTTGCACGAGATGGGTCTCCTGAATACAGCACATCGGTGGGTCTTGACTCTTTATCCAACTTGCCAGTTGGTGTCTTTTTATTGGTGCATGTCGCCCATTTACATTTAAAGTTAATATTGTTTTGTTTTGTTTTGTTTTGTTTTGTTTTTNCCGCATGTTCTCACTCATAGGTGGGAACTGAACAATGAGATCCCTTGGACTCGGGAACAGGAACATCACACACCGGGTCCTATCACGGGGAGAGGGGAGGGGGGAGGGATTGCATTGGGAGTTATACCTGATGTAAATGACGAGTTGATGGGTGCAGCACACCAACATGGCACAAGTATACATATGTAACAAACCTGCACGTTATGCACATGTACCCTACAACTTAAAGTATAATTAAAAAAAAAAAATTCAGTATCTGTGAAGTACGATAAAGTGAAGTACAATAAAATGAGCTATTCCTGTCTTCTTTTTGTTGCAATGGTCACAGGTGGGCCAGCAATATACCCAAAGTATTCCTATAATTCAAAAGACTTCTGAAAATATGGATCCACGTCCAGAATTGCTAACGCTGTACCTAACTCTATGTGAATATTACACCTGTAGGTATCAGTGCATGAGAATTTGATGCCATCTTTCATTTGTTTTTTTTTTTTTAGTATCTTTTTCATAAATGACAGTCATTTAATCTAATATGGAAATAAACTCAACTTAGGACCCCTTCTTTGATCCATTGTGTTACAACTTTTAAATTATGACATAAGCCAAAATTTTCAATAATCAAAAGAAAATTTAATCACATGGTTCACTAAAACCCATCATTAATTAAAATACTTTAGTAAAAGAAAAAAGTTTTAAACAGCCAAAATTAAAATAAATCTATCCTAAAGATTTTATCTTTTCATCTTTGGTATTTTATCTGACTATAATATACGTAATATGTCAGAATGTAGTAACACGTATATAACTGGTAAATATAGATTTTGTAGAACTTAGAACTCAAAATTTTGACATCTCATGGTTCAGAATCTTGCTTGTTACATGAACATCTACTTGTAAAGGGTATTTTTTTTTTTGCTTCCTTACATTATATAAACAGAATGTATTAAACTATGTTCCTCAATAAGTTAACCTCTCATTTGGGAAAAGAAAGTGGAATTTAATAAGTCAAACCAGTTTTGTTGTTGTTTAATCTAGACATGTCAAGGCCACCAATATGCTAACATGTGGAGTGTATCTCCAAGTGGAGGATTGACCATGCTGCATTTCCTAGTTTTATTAGTCCAGGAACTCTATTTTCATAAAGAATCTCATGTAATTGGCATTCCATATAACACACTCTAGAAGACACTGGAAAATATACTTTGATTTTACTCATTCATTTATAGGCCCTAATAAATATTTCTATAGTTCTAATCCTCAGCTAAAGGATAATGAAAGTAAACCCAACCTATGTAGCTTCTCTACTTTGTAAATTAAATAAACTTTCCTCCAATAAACCACTCTTTACCTATGTTTAAAATGTTTAAACTCCTGATTGTTCCAATCTACCACGTTCTTCCATCACTTTTTCTCTTCTCTGATTGTGAGCCTCTTGTCATCTCATTTTTAACACCTTTCTTTCTTCTACTATATTCAATTTATACTGGCATACTGTCCAGCTGCTTCATGACTAGACTATGGCTAAAGTATTTATTATCTAATAAAATGATTCATAATTATTTCTGGATGTTATGAACTTCTTTATAGTTGCTATCAAGCCTCAGATCTAGAAAGACAGGCTAAACTAAAAGCACGAGATTAAAAATATATAGAAGCTGAGAGCAAGTAACTTTAGGTAAGAGTTCAAGATAGAGCCTATAGGCAATCCAAAGATGCCAGGAACATGTTTTTCTGTGGAGCTGGTCACACAGTGTGGGTAGGGCCTTAGGAACCTAATGACAAGTCTTCTTAAGAAGTCTGTAATAACATAACTCAATGGAGCGAATAATATTGTAATTTAAGCCAGTATGGCAGTATCAAGTGAGAAAGTGGCTCCAGAGCCTAGCTTGGGGAGTGGGTTCCTTAAGGTTATTTCAAATCCTGATAAAGAGGCAGCTGCTTCATTGAATGTTTATGGCTGCTTTGGATTTCCACTCCAGAGCACTGCCACCTGGATCTCACAGTCCATTTTTCAGTGAGTTCTCTATCTATGATGGCTACAAGCCAGATGGGTCTGTCAGCTGTTGTGACTCAATAACAATCCAATGTTCTGCTGTTGCAGGATTGTGAGTTCTTAGGCGTGATGCATGGATGGAAGTTCCCAGGCCACAGTTCTGAAAAACCTCACACAAACTCAGAAAGGCTATGCCATATGATGATCTAGCAAAGTAACAAGTTTTGCATCAACAGGACTAGCATGTTGTCTCAAAACTAGTGAATGAACAATGTTAATCATGATACAAAATGCAATATTGTTCGAAGTTAAAAACATGTGTTGAAAGCCAACAGAAAATAACTGTTATTATGAATGTAGTTAAACCATTGTGGGCAAAATTTCAAAGCAACAAAAGGGTGTTCAGCTCCCTAATTCCCATAAATCCTTTGAAAATGTACTCCTTACTCAATAATTTTATAACACAAAATAAATAGCAAACTTGATTTATGGGCTTCTCTACATTTTTTGTTTGTCAGCTATATCCCACTTTCTCGGCTGATGGGAATTAATTCATAGCAGAAACACTTCGTATACATTACTTGTTGTGCTCTGTGGTGGATTTGATGTCAGAAGCTCTGAATTTTCACAGCTTTAGGGTTCTGTTCAGTTTGAGCCTGAACATTTATTTGAAAGAAGCTTACACTGGATAAATTCATTTATTATTTTAGGAATAAATTTTATTGTGTATATTTGAAGTTTACAACATGATGTTATGGGATACCTATAGATAGTAAAATGGCTAGCTACAGTGAAGCAAATTAGCATATCTATCATCTCACAGAGTTAATTTCTTTTTTGTAACAGGAGCAGCTAAAATCTACTTGTTTAACAAAAAAATCCTGGTACAATACAACTTCATTAATTATAGTCCTCATGTTGTTTATTATATTTCTAGACTGGTTCATTCTACACATCTGCTACTTTGTTATCCTTTGACCTATGTTTCCCCATTTCCTACCTCTCACTCCCATCCATGGTAACCAATGTTTTATTCTGTATCTCTGTATATTTCACATATATATATACTTTCAGTTCTGGGATACATGTGCAGAACTTGCAGGTTTGTTACATAGGTATACACAGGTCATGGTGGTCTGCTGCACCCATAAACCCGTCATCTACATTAGGTATTTCTCCTAATGCTATCCTTCCCCTTTCCTCTCACCCTCCAACAGGCCCTGGTGTGTGATGTTCCCCTCCCTGTGCCCATATGTTCTCATTGTTTAACTCCCACTTATGAGTGAGAATATGTGGTGTTTGGTTTTCTGTTCCAGTGTCAGTTTGCTGAGAATGATGGTTTCCAGCTTCATCTATGTCCCTGCAAAGAACATGAACTCATTTTTTTTATGGCTGCATAGTATTCTATGATGTATATGTGCCACATTTTCTTTATCCAGTCTATAATTGATGGGCATTTGGGTCAGTCTGAAGTCTTTGCTATTGTGAATAGTGCTGCAATAAACATATGTGTGCACGTGTCTTTATAATAGAATAATTTATAATCCTTTGGGTATATACCCAGTAATGGGATTGCTGGGTCAAATGGTATTCCTAGTTCTAGATCCTTAAGGATTTGCCATACTGTCTTCCACAATGGTTGAACTAATTTACACTCCCACCAACAGTGTAAAAGTGTTCCTATTTCTCCACATCCTCTCTAGCATCTGTTGTTTCCTGACATTTTAATGATTGCCATTCTAACTGGGGTGAGATGGTATCTCATTGTGGTTTTGATTTGCATTTATTTAATGATCAGTGATGATTAGCTTTTTCTCATATATTTGTTGGCTGCATAAACGTCTTCTTCTGAAAAGTGTCTGTTCATATCCTTTGCCCACTTTTTGATGGGGTCGTTTGATTTTTTCTTGTAAATTTGTTTAAGTTCCTTGTAGATTCTGGATATTAGCCCGTTGTCAGATGGATAGTTTGCAAAAAATTTTATCCCATTTTGTAGGTTGCCTGTTTGCTCTGATGATAGTTTCTTTTGCTGTGCAAAAGCTCTTTAGTTCAATTAGATCCCCCGTTTGTCAATTTTGGCTTTTTGCCATGGATTTTGGTGTTTTAGTCATGAAGTCTTTGCCCATGCCTATGTCCTGAATGGCATTGCCTAGGTTTTCTTCTAGGATTTTTATGGTTTTAGGTCTTATGTTTAAATATTTAATCCATCTTAAGTTAATCTTTGTATAAGGTGTAAGGAAGAGGTCCAGTTTCAGTTTTCTGAATATGGCTATCCAGTTTTCCCAACACCATTTATTAAATAGGGAATCCTTTCCCCATTGCTTGTTTTTGTCAGATTTTTCAAAGATCAGATGGTTGTAGATGTGTGGTATTATTTCTGAGGCCTCTGTTCTGTTCCATTGGTCCATATGTCTGTTTTGGTACCAGTACCATGCTGTTTTGGTTACTGTAGCCTTGTAGTATAGTTTGAAGTCAGGTAGCGNTTTGGCTTTTTGCCATGGATTTTGGTGTTTTAGTCATGAAGTCTTTGCCCATGCCTATGTCCTGAATGGCATTGCCTAGGTTTTCTTCTAGGATTTTTATGGTTTTAGGTCTTATGTTTAAATATTTAATCCATCTTAAGTTAATCTTTGTATAAGGTGTAAGGAAGAGGTCCAGTTTCAGTTTTCTGAATATGGCTATCCAGTTTTCCCAACACCATTTATTAAATAGGGAATCCTTTCCCCATTGCTTGTTTTTGTCAGATTTTTCAAAGATCAGATGGTTGTAGATGTGTGGTATTATTTCTGAGGCCTCTGTTCTGTTCCATTGGTCCATATGTCTGTTTTGGTACCAGTACCATGCTGTTTTGGTTACTGTAGCCTTGTAGTATAGTTTGAAGTCAAGTAGCATGATGCCTCCAGCTTTATTCTTTCTGCCTAGGAATGTCTTCACTATACGGGCTCTTTTTTGGTTCCATATGAAATTTAAAGTAGTCTTTTTTCTAATTCTGTGAAGAAAGTCAATGGTAGCTTGATGGGGATAGCCTTGATTCTATGAATTATTTTGGGCAGTATGGCCATTTTCACGATATTGATTCTTCCTATCCATGAGCATGGAAGGTTTTTCCAATTGTGTGTGTCCTCTCTTATTTCCTTGAGCAGTGATTTGTAGTTCTCCTTGAAGAGGTCCTTCACATTCCTTGTAAGTTGGATTCCTAGGTATTTTATTCTCTTTTTAGCAATTGTGAATGGGAGTTTGCTCATGATTTGTCTCTTTGTTTGTCTATTATTGGTGTATAAGAATGCTTGTGATTTTTGCATATAGATTTCATATCCTGAGACTTTTCTGAAGTTGCTTATCAGCTTAAGGAGGTTTTGCCCTGAGATGATGTGGTTTTCTAAATATATAATCACGTCATCTGCAAACAGAGAAAATTTAACTTTCTCTCTTCCTGTTTGAATACGCTTTATTTCTTTCTCTTGCCTGATTGCCCTGGCCAGAACTTCCAATACTATGTTAAATAGGAGTGGTGACAGAGGGCATCTTTTTCTTGTGCTGGTTTTCAAAGGGAAAGATTCCAGCTTTTGCCCCTTCAGTATGACATTGGCTGTGGCTTTGTCATAAATAGCTCTTATTATTTTGAGATATGTTCCATCAATACCTAGTTTATTGAGAATTTCTAGTATGAAGGGAGGTTGAATTTTATCAAAGGCATTTTCTTCATCTATTGAGATAATCATTTGTTTTTGTCATTGGTTCTGTTTATGTGATGGATTACATTTATTGATTTACATATGTAAAACCAGCCTTGCATCCCAGGGATGAAGCCGACTTGATTTTCATGGATAAGCTTTTTAATATCCTGCTAGATTCGTATTTCCAGTATTTTATTGAGGATTTTCACATCGAGGTTCATCACGGATGTCCATCTGAAATTGTCTTTTTTTGTTGTGTCTCTGCTAGGTTTTGGAATCAGGATGATGCTGGCCTCATAAAATGAGTTACAGATGAGTCCCTCTTTTTCTATTGTTTGGAATAGTTTCAGAAGGAATGGTACCAGCTCCTCTTTGTACCTCTGGTAGAATTTGGCTGTGAATCTGTCTGGTCCTGGGCTTTTTATGGTTGGTAGGCTGTTAATTACTGCCTCAATTTCAGAACTTGTTATTGGTCTATTCAGGGATTTGACTTATTCCTAGTTTACTCTTGGGAGGGTGTATGTGTCCAGGAACTTATCCATTTCTTCTTGATTTTCTATTTTATTTGCATAAAGGTGCTTATCGTATCCTCTGATGGTAGTTTGTATTTCTGTGGGATCAGGGGTGATCTTCCCTTTATCATTTTTTATTGTGTCTATTTGATTCTTCCCTCTTTTCTTCCTTACTGTTCTGGCTAGTGGTCTATTTTGTTAATCTTTTCAAAAAACCAACTCCTGGACTCGTTTTTTTGATGGGATTTTTGTGTCTCTATCTCCTTGAGTTCTGCTCTGATCTTATTTTTTGTCTTCTGCTACTTTTTGAATTTGTTTCCTCTTGCTTCTCTAGTTCTTTCAATAGTGATGTTAGGGTGTAGATTTTAGATCTTTCCACTTTCTCCTGTGGGCATTTAGTGCTATAAATTTCTCTCTACACATGGCTTTAGCTGTGTCCCAGATATTCTGCTACATTGTGTTTTTGTTCTCATTGGTTTCAAAGGATTTATTTATTTCTGTCTTAATTTCATTATTTACCTAGTAGTCATTCAGGAGCAGATTGTTCAGTTTTCATGTAGTTGTGCAGTTTTTTGTTTTTTTTTTTTTTTTTTTTTTGAGACGGAGTCTGGCTCTGTCGCCCAGGCTGGAGTGCCGTGGCCGGATCTCAGCTCACTGCAAGCTCCGCCTCCCACGTTCACGCCATTCTCCTGCCTCCGCCTCCCGAGTAGCTGGGACTACAGGCTCCCGCCTCGTCGCCCGGCTAGTTTTTTGTATTCTTTAGTAGAGACGGGGTTTCACCGTATTAGCCAGGATGGTCTCAATCTCCTGACCTTGTGATCCGCCCGTCTCGGCCTCCCAAAGTGCTGAGATTACAGGCTTGAGCCACCGCGCCCGGCCAGTTGTGCAGTTTTGAGGGAGTTTCTTAATCATCAGTTCTAATTTGATTACACAGGGGTCTGAGAGACTGTTATGATTTCTGTTCTTTTGTATTTGTTGAGGTGTGTTTTACTTCCGTTATGTGGTCGATTTTAGAATAGGTGCTATGTGGTGCTGAGAAGAATGTATATTCTGTTGGTTTGGGGTGGAGAGTTCTGTAGATGTCTATTAGGTCCACTTGGCCCAAAGCTGAATTCAAGTCTTGAATATCCTTGTAAATTTCCTGTCTCATTGATTTGTCTAATATTGACACTGGGGTGTTAAAGTCTCCCACTATTATTGTTTGGGAGTCTAAGTCTCTATGTAGGTCTCTAAGAACTTGCTTTATGAATCTGGGTGCTCCTGTATCAGGTGCATATATATTTAGGATAGTTTAGCCCTTCTTGTTGCATTGATCCCTTTACCATTATGTAATGGCCTTCTTTGACTTTATCTTTGTTGGTTTAAAGTATGTTTTATTAGAGACTCTGCTTTTTTTTTTTTTTTCTTGGTAAATCTTCCTCCATCCCTTATTTTGAGTCTATGTGTATCTTTGCACGTGAGATGGGTCTTCTGAATACACCACCCTGATGGGTCTTGACTCTATCCAATTTTCCAGTCTGCGCTTTTGATTGGGGCATTTAGCCTGTTTACATTTAAAGTTAATATTGTTATGTGTGAATTTGATACTGGTATTATGATGGTAGTGAATTATTTTGTCCATTAGTTGATGTGGTTTCTTCATAGTGTCAATGGTCTTTACATTTTGGTTTGTTTTGCAGCAGCTGGTACCAGTTTTCCTTTCCATATTTAGTGCTTCCTTCAGGAGCTCTTCTAAGGCAGGCCTGGTGGTGACAAAATCCCTCAGCATTTGCTTGTCTGTAAAGGATTTTATTTCTCCTTCACTTATGAAGCTTAGTTTGGCTGAATATGAAATTCTAGGTTGAAAATTCTTTTATTTAAGCATGTTGAATATTAGCCCCCACTCTCTTCTGGCTTGTAAGGTTTCTGCAGAGAGATCCACTGTTAGTCTGACAGGCTCCCTTTGTGGGTAACCCGACCTTTCTCTCTGGCTGCCCTTAACATTTTTTCCTTCATTTCAACCTTGGTGAATCTGACAATTATGTGTCTTGGGGCTGAAAAGTATCTTTGTGGTGTTCTATTTCCTAAATTTGAATGTTGGCCTGTCTTGCTAGGTTGGGGAGGTTCTCCTGGATAATATCCTGAAGTGTGTTTTCCAACTTGGTTCAATTCTCCCTATCACTTTCAGATACAACAATCTAACGTAGGTTCAGTCTTTTCACATAGTCCCGTATTTCTTGGATGCTTTGTTTGTTGCTTTTCAGACTTTTTTCTATAATCTTGTCTTCATGCTTTACATCATTAAGTTGAACAATCTCTGATATCCTTTCTTCCACTTGATCAATTTGGCTACTGATATTCGTGTATGCTTCTCGTGCTGTGCTCTTCCACTCCATCAGGTCATTTATGATCTTCTGTAAACTGGTTATTCTAATTATCAGTTCCTATAACCTTTTATAAGGTTCTTAGCTTCCTTGCACTGGGTCAGAACATGCTTCTTTAGCTCAGAGGAGCTTGTTATTACCGACTTTCTGAAGTGTACTTCTGTCAGTTCATCAAACTCATTCTCCGTCCAGTTTTGTTTCTTGCTGGTGAGGAGTTGTGATCTTTTGGAGAAAAGGCATTCTGGTTTTGGAATTTTCAGCCTTTTGCGCTGATTTTCCTCATCTTCATGGATTACTTTTGTCTTTGATGCTGGTGACCTTCAGATGGGGTTTTTGCATGGGCGTCGTTTTTGTTGATGTTGATGCTACTGTTTTCTGTTTGTTAGTTTTCCTTCTAATAGGCCCCTGTTCTGCAGGTCTGCTGGAGTTTGTTGGAGGTCCGCTCCAGACACTGTTTGCCTGGGTATCACCAGCAGAGACTGCAGAACAGGAAAGACTGCTGCCTGCTTCTTCCTCTGGAAGCTTCATACCAGAGGGGTACCCTGTAGATGCCAGCCAGAGCTCTCCTGTATGAGGTATCTATCAACCTGTGCTGGGTGGTGTCTCCCAGTCAGAAAGCACGGGGGTCAGGGACCCACTTGTGGAGGCAGTCTCTCCCTTAGCAGAGCTTTAGTACTGTGCTGGGAGATCTGCTGCTCTCTTCAGAAGTGGCAGGCAGGAACATTTAAGTCTGCTGAAGCTGCGCCCACAGCTGCCCCTTTCCCCAGGTGCTCTGTCCCAGGGACATGGGAGTTTTATGTATAAGCCCCTGACTGTGGATGCTGCCTTTCTTTCAGGGATGCTCTGCCCAGAGAGGTCTAGAGAGGCAGTCTGACTACAGCAGTTTTGCCACACTGCAGTGGGTTCCGCACCCAGTTTGAACTCCCCAGCTGCTCTGTTTACACTGTGAGAGGAAAACTGCCTACTCAAGCCTCAGTAATGGCAGATGCCCCTCCCCACACCAAGCTCAAGTGTCCCAGGTCAACTCCAGACTGCTGTCATGGCAGCGAGAATTTCAAGCCAGTGAATCTTAGCTTGTTGGGCTCCATGGGGGTGGCATCTGCTGAGCAAGACCACTCGGCTCCCTGGCTTCAGCCCCCTTTGCAGGGTAGTAAACAGTTCTGTCTCGCAGGAGTTCCAGGTGCCACTGGGGTAGGAAAAAAAAACTCCTGCAGTTAGCTCGGGGTCTGCCCAAATAGCCACCTGTTTTGTGCTTGAATCCCAGGGCCCTGGTAGTGTAGGCACCCAAGGGAATCTCCTGGTCTATGGGTTGCAAAGACTGTGGGAAAAGCATAGTATCTTGGCCAGATAGCATCCTCACTCATGGCATAGTCCCTCATGGCTTCCACTGGCTAGGAGAGGCAGTTCCCTGACCCCTTGCAACTCCTAGATGAGGCAACATCCACCCTGCTTCTGCCCACCCTCTGTGGGCTGCACCCACTGTCTAACCAGTCCCAGTGAGATGAACTGGGTACCTAGGTTGGAAATGCAAAAATCACCCACTTTCTGTATTGGTGTTGCTGTGAGCTGCAGACCGGAGCTGTTCCTATTCGGCTATATTGCCTGGGCATCCTATTTTGCCTATTTTTGCAGGGGGTAGGGAGACATGAGACCATCTCTGTTGTCCAGACTGGTCTCGAACTCCTGTTCTGAAGCAATTCTCCTTCCTTGGCCTCTCAAAGTGTTGGGTTTATAGGCTTGAGCCACTGCACCCAGTCTGCTTAATTTAGAGATGGATTTTTTTTTTTTTTGGCTATTGTTTGAGCTCTTTATATATTTTAGTTAGTAGTCTCTTGTCAGATGAATAGTTGCAAATATTTTCTCCCATTCTGTGGGTTGTCTCCTCACTCTGTTGTTTCCTTTGTTGCGCAGACGCATTTTAGGTTGACGTAGTCCCATTTACCTGTTTTTCACTTTGGTTGCCTGCGATTTTGAGGTCTTACCCAAGAAATCCTTGCCGAGGCCAATGTCTTGGAACATTTCCTCAATGTCTGCTTATGGTAGCTTCATAGTTTCAGGTCTTAAACTCTTTAACATATTTTGATTTTGTTTTTTATATGGTGAGAGGTAGGGGTCTAGTTTTATTCTTTTGCATATGGTTACCCAGTTTTCCCAGCACCACTTATTGAAGAGACTGCCCTTTCCCCATTGTATGTTCTTGGTAACTGTCAAAAATGTTATTAATAGCTGTACATCCATGGATTTATATCTGGATTCTCTACTCTATTACATTGGTCTATGTGTCTATTTTTATGCCAGTCCCATGCTGACTTGGCTACTATAGCTTTGTAGTATATTTTGAAGTTGGTAGTGTGATTCTTCCAGCTTTGTCCATTTTGGTCAGGGTTGCTTTGCCCTACTCAGGGTCTTTTGTGGTTCCATATAAATGTAGGGATTGTTTTTTCCATTTTGTTGAAGAATTTTATTGGCATTTTGATAAGGAGGGTTTTTTTGTTTGTTTGTTTGTTTTTCGTAGATTATTTTCCATCCCCTCAAGCATTTATCCTTCAAGTTACAAAAAATCCAATTACATTCTCTAAGTTATTCTAAAGTATACAATTAAGGTATTATTGATGATAGTCACCCCATTGTGTTATCAAATAGTAGGTCTTATTTATTCTTTCTATTTTCTTTTGTGCACATTAACTATCCCCACCTATCTCCAAGACCCTCACTACCCTTCCCAGCTTCTAGTAACCATCCTTCTACCCTCTATGTCCATGTGTTCAATTGTTTTCATTTTTAAATACCACAAGTGAGAACACCCAATGTTTGTCTTTCTGTGGCTGGCTTATTTCACTTAACATAATGACCTCTAGTTCCATTCATATGGTTACAAAATGAAAGGACCTCATTTTATTATTTTATTATTTTATTTTATTTTTTTTACAGAGTCTTGCTCTGTCACCCACGTTGGAGTGCAGTGGCAGGATCTTGGCTCACTGCAACTTCTACCTCCTGGGTTCAAGCGATTCTCTTGCCTCAGCCTCCCAAGTAGCTGGGACTACAGGCACATGGCACCAGGCCCAGCTAATTTTGTATTTTTAGTAGAGATGGGGTTTAACCATGTAAGGCAGGATGGTCTCAATCTCTTGACCTCGTGATCCGCCCGCCTCAGCCTCCCAAAGTGCGGGGATTACAGGCGTGAGCCACTGTGCCCGGCCCTCATGGACTGAATAGTACTCCATTGTGTATATGTACCACATTTTCTTTATCCATTCATATGTTGATGGACACTTAGGTTGCTTCCAAATCTTAAGCTATTTTAAACGGTGCTGCAACAAACATAGGAGTGCAGGTATCTCTTTCCTTTCTTTTGAGTATATACCCAGCAGTGAGATTGCTGGATCATGTGGTAATTGAATTTTTTTTTTTTTTTTTTTTTTTTTTAAGGAATCTCCAACTGTTCTCCACAGTGGCTGTACTAATTTACATTTCCACCAACAGTGTATGGGGGTTTCCTTTTCTTCACATCCTCATCAGCATGTGTTATTGCCTGTCTTTTGGATATAAGCTATTTTAACTGGGGTGAGATGATCTCATTGTAGTTTTGATTTGCATTTCTCTGATGATCAGTCATGTTGAGCACCTTTTCATATGCCTGTTTTCCATTTGTATGCCTTCTTTTGAAAAATGTCTATTCAAATCTACTGCCCATATTTTTCTGGATTATTAGATTCTTTTCCTATAGAGTTGTGTGAGCTCCTTATATATTCCAGTTATTAATCCCTTGCCTGATGAGTAGTTTGCAAATATTTTTTCCCATCCTGTGGGCTGTGTCTTCACTTTGTTGACTGTATCCTTTGCTGTGCAGAAGCTTTTTAACTTGATGTGATCCCATTTGTCCATTTTTGCTTTGGTTGCCTGTGCTTGTGGAATATTGCTCAAAAAATTTTTGCCCAGACCAATGTCCTGGAGAGTTTCCCCAATGTTTTCTTGTAGTAGTTTCATAGTTTGAGGTCTTATATTTAAGTTTTTAATCCATTTTTATTTGATTTTAAGATATGGCTAGAGATAGGGGTCTAGTTTCATTCTTCTGCATATGGATATCCAGTTTTCCCAGCACCATTTATTGAAGACATTGTCTTTTCCCCAAAGTGTTCTTGGCCAACACTGTTAAAAACGAGTTCATGGTAGGTGTGTGGATTTGTTTCTGGGTTCTCAGTTTTATGCCACTGGCCTATGTGTCTGTTTTTATGCTAGTATCATACTGTTTTACTGTAGCATAATTTGACATCAGGTAATGTGATTCCTCCAGTTTTGTTCTTTTTACTTAGGATAGTTTTGGCTATCCTAGGTTATGTTTCACATACATTTTAGAATTGTTTTCGCTATTTCCGTGAAGAATTTCACGGGTATTTTCATAGGATTTCATAAATAGGTTATTAAAAATCAAGTTGAGGAAGTTTCACTGTTTCAGTTTACTGAGTCTTTACTGATATTTTATCTGTTAATGGATGCTAGACTTTGTCAAACGCTTTTTCTGCATCTACTGATGTGATCATGTGATTTTTCCTCTTTAGTCTTTTGACGTGACAGATTATATCAACTGCGTTTTTTGAATGCTGAACCAGACTTACAACAAATCTCTCTTACTTGTGGTGTATAATACTTTTTAACATTGTTGGATTTGATTTGATAATATTTTGTTGAGGATATTTGCATTTATGTTTATGTAAGATATCTGTCTGTAGTTTCTTTTCCTGTAATGCCTTTGTCTAGTTTTGGCATTACAGTAATGCTGGCCTCATAGAATAAGTTAGGAAGTACTCTGTTTTTATCTTCTTTTTTTTAAATTTCCAAGTTTATTACAAAGGATACAGATGAAGTGATGCATAGGGTAAGGGGTGCGTGACATTTCTATGTCTTCCCTGGGTGCTCCCCCTCTCCAGGAACCCTCATGTGGTCAGCTAGCCAGAAGCTCTTGCTTCTATCTTCTGAAGTTTCCTTTAATTTTTGGTAGAATTCACCAGTGAACACATCTGAGCCTGCTGCTTTCTTTCTTTCTTTCTTTTTTTTTTTTTTTTTTTTTTTTTTTTTTTTTTGAGACGGAGTCTCGCTCTGTCGCCCAGGCTGGAGTGCAGTGGCCGGATCTCAGCTCACTGCAAGCTCCGCCTCCCAGGTTTATGCCATTCTCCTGCCTCAGCCTCCCGAGTAGCTGGGACTACAGGCACCCGCCACCTCGCCCGGCTAGTTTTTTGAATTTTTTAGTAGAGACGGGGTTTCACCATGTTAGCCAGGATGGTCTCGATCTCCTGACCTCGTGATCTGCCTGTCTCGGCCTCCCAAAGTGCTGGGATTACAGGATTGAGCCACCGCGCCCGGCCGAGCCTGCTGCTTTCTATTTTGCAAGATCATTAATTATTGACTCAATGTTTTTGATAGATATAGGCTGGTTCAGATTGTCTATCTCTCCTTGTTTGAGTTTTGGCAAATATTGTCTTTCAAAGTGTTCTTCCATTTCATCTAGGTTATCAAATTTGTGGACCCAGAATTGTTCAGAATATTTCTTGATTACCCTTTCGATGTCTCTGGGCTCTCTGGTGTCCCCTTTTTCATTTTTGATATTAGCATTTTGTTTCCTCTCTCTTTTTTCTTCATGATACAGTTTGAATATCTGTCCTCATCCAAATTTCATGTTGAGATGTAATCCCCAGTGTTGGAGGTGGGGCCTGATTGGAAGTGTGTGGGTTATGAGGGTGGATTCCTCATGGCTTGGTGCTGCCCACAAGACAAGTGAGTGAGTTCTCATGATATCTGGTTATTTAAAAGTGTGTGGCACCTCCTCCACCTCTCTTGCTTCTGCTTTTGCCTTGTGATGTGCCAGCTATCCCTTCCCCTTCTGCCATGACTAAGAGCTCACTAAGGCCTCCGCAGAAGCCAAGCAGATGCCAGTGACATTATTGTACAGCCTGCAGAACCATGAGCCAATTAAACCTCTTTTCTTTATAAATTACCTAATTGCAGGTAATTATTTGTAGTAATGCAAGAATGGCCTAATACAGTTAGCATGGCTAGATAATTACCAATATTATTGATCTTTTCAAAGAACCAGCTTTTAGCTTCATTGATTTTTTCTACTGATTTCATATTTTAATTAATTTTGCTATAATTTTATCTTCTCTGATTTTAATTTGGTCTTTTCTCGTTTCCTAAGATGAAATCTTATATGATTAATTTTTGGATCTTTTTTCTTTACTAATATATGCATTCAATGCTATAAATTTCCCTTTAAACACCTTCGTTGCATCCCATTAAGTTTGATAATTTGTGTTTTTGTTTTCTGAAATATTTAGCTGAAAATATTTTAAAATTTATCTTGAGAGTTACTTTTTGACATGTTTTATTTCAAAGCATGTTGTTTAATCTCCAAGTATTTGGAGATTCTCCAGCTATCTTTCTGGTATTGATTTCTATTTTAATTCCACTGTGGTCTGAGGGCAGACATTGTATGTTTTTTATTCTTTTAAATGTGTTATGGTGTGTTTTATGGCCAAGAATGTGACCTATCTTGCAGAATGTTCTATGTGAGATTAAGAAAAATGTGTATTCTGCTGTTACTGGATGAGAAAGTCTATAGATGTCCACTATATCCAGTTGATTGACGGTGTTGTTGAGTTCCACTATAGTCTGATTTTCTGCCTGTGGAATGTGTCCACATCTGCTAAAGAAATGATGAAGTCTCCAACTATCATGGTGGATTCATCTATTTCTTCTTGTCATCCTATCAGTTTTTGTCTCCCGTATTTTGATGCTCTGTTTTTAAGTGTATTCACATCAAGAATTGTTACGTCTTGGCCGGACACTGTGGTTCACGCCTGTAATCCCGCACTTTGGGAGGCTGAGGTGGGCGGATCACGAGGTCAGGAGTTCGAGACCAGCCTGGCTAACATGGTGAAACCCCGTCTCTACTAAAAATATGAAAATTAGGCAAGTGTGGTGATGGGCACCTGTAGTCCCAGCTACTCAGGAGGCTGAGGCAGGAGAATGGCACAAACCCCAGAGGTGGAGCTTGTAGTGAGCCGAGATTGCACCACTGCACTCCAGCCTGGGCAACAGTGCGAGACTCCTTCTAAAAAAAAAAAAAAAGGAATTATGTCTTGGAGAATTTATCCCTGTATCATTATGTAATGTCATTGTTTATCCTTGGTGACTTTCCTTGCTCTGAAGTCTGCTCTGTCTGAAATTATTGTAGCTATCCTACTTTTGTAAAATTAGTGTTGCCATAGTATATCTTTCCCTATCCATCTACTTTTAATTTATATATTTATATTTTTAAAAAAATTTTTTTTTGGTGAAAAATAATTGGGTCTTATCTTTTGATTCACTTGGACAATGTCTGTTTTTTAATTGGTGCATTTAGACCATGGACTTCCAAAGTGATTACTGATATAGTTGGATTAATATCTTCCATATTCGTTACTGCTTTTTCACTTTTTTGAGATGGAGTTTTGCTCTGTTATCCAGGCTGGAGCACAGTAGTGTGGTCTCGGCTCACTGTAGCCTTTGCCTTCCAGGTTCAAGTGATTTTCCTGCCTCACCCGAGTAGCTGGGATTACAGGAGTGTACCACCAAACCTAACTTTTATATTTTTAGTGGAGATGGGGTTTTACCATGTTGGCCAGGCTGGTCTCAAACTCCTGTCCTCACGTGATCCTCCGGCTTCAGGCTTCCAAAGTGCTGGGATTACAGGTGTAAGCCACTGCTCCCAGTTCATATTTGTTACTGTTTTCTCCTTGTCCCCTCTTAATCCATGGGTATTGCCATAAAACAATACCTGAGGCTGGGTAATTTATAAAGAAAAGAGGTTTATTTGGCTTACAAGTTTGCAGGTTGTACAAGAAGCATCGTGCCAACATCTGCTTCTGACTAGGGCTTCGGGAAACTTCCAATCATGGTGGAAGGGGAAGTGGAGCTGGCATCACATGGCAAGAGAGGGAGCAAGTGAGAGAGGGATGTCACATTGTCTTAAACCAGCTCTCACATGAATTAGAGATCTGAGAATTCACTTATTACTATAGGAATGGAACCAAGCCATTTATGAGTGATCTGCCTCCATGACCCAAATACCTCCCACAAGGCCCCACCTCCAACATTGGGAATCAAATTTCAACATGACATTTGAAGGAAATGAATATCCAAACTATATCATCACCCTTGTTCTTTGTTCCTATTTTTTGTCCTCCACATTTTCTGCCCTTTGTGATTTTCACTGAGCATTTTAAAAGACTCCATCTTCTTTCCTTTCTTAGCATATCAGTTATATTTATTTTATTTATTTATTTTTGAGATGGAGTCTCACTCTGTCACCCAGGCTGGAGTGTGGTGGCACTAACTCAGCTCACTGCAACCTCCGCCTCCTGGGTTCAAGCATTTCTCCTGCCTCAGCCTCCTGAGTAGCTGGGATTACAGGTGTGTGCCACCATGCCTGGCTAATTTTCACATTTTTAGTAGAGACAGGGTTTCACCATGTTGGTCAGGCTGGTCTCAAAGTCCTGACGTCGTGATCCGCCCACCTCAGCCTCCAAAAGTGCTGGGATTATAGGTGTGAGCCACCATGCCCAACAGTTATATTTTCTTAAAACTTGTTTTAGTGGGTGTCCTAGAATTTGCAATATACATTTAAAACAAATTCAAGTTATCTTTCAAATAACACTATACCACTTCATGGGTAGTGTGAATACCTTGTAATAACAAAATAATACTCATTTCTCCATTCTATCCTTGTGTCATTGCTTTCATTCATTTCAGTTATATACAGCTATACACAAACATACATAATCAAATATATTATTACTAGCTTGAACAAACTGTTATCTGTCAGATCCATTGAGAACTAAAAAAAGAATATATATTAGTTGGTTATCACACCGCCATAAAGAAATACCTAAAACTGGGCAATATATAAAGCAAAGAGGTTTAACTGGCTCACAGTTCCACAGGCTGTACAGGAAGCATGGCAGCATCTGCTCAGTTTCTGGGGAGGCCTCAGGAATCTTACAATCATGGTGGAAGGCGAATGGGAAGCCAATTCTTCACACGGCCAGAGCAGGAGGAAGTGTTGGTAGGCGTGGGAGCATTGGGGAGTGAGGTGTCACACACTATTAAATGACCAGATTTCATGAGAGCTCACTATTGCAATGAGAGCACCAAGGGGGCGATGATGTTAAGCTATGAGAAACCACTCATGATCCAATTGCCTCCCACCAGGCCTTACCTCCAGCATTGGGGATAACATTTCAACATGAGATTTTGGTGGGAACACAAATTCAAACCATGTCAGAATGTTTTTATTTTTCTCTTCATTTATTCCTTCTCCATTGCTATTCTTTACATGGATCCAAATTCCTGACTGATATTATTTTCCTTCTCTCTAAATGAATTTTTTTTTCACATTTCTTCCAAAGCAGTCTACTGGAAACAAACTCCCTCAATTTTTTTTTTCCTTCTGAAGGGTAATTTTACATGTTGCAGAATTCTAGCTTGTTTGGTTTTTCTCTCAACACTTTAAATATTTCACTCTACTTTTTTTGCTTGCATGGTTTCTGAGGAAAAACCAGGTGTAATTCTTATCCTTGCTCCTCTATAGATAAGGTGGGTTTTATTTCACTGACTTCTTTCCGAATTTTTTCTCTATCTTTGATTTTTTTTGTAGTTTGAATACATTGTGCTTAGGTGTGGGTGTTTTTTACATTTATTCTGCTTGGTATTCTCTCAGCTTTCTGGACTTGTGGTTTGCTGTCTGACATTAATTTAGGGGAAATTTTGTCATTATTGTTTCAAATATTTCTTTTGTTTCTTTCTCTTTTTCTTCTCTTTGTTATTCCCATTACACATGTTGCACCTTTTGTAGTTGAGCCACAGCTCTTGTATATTCTGTTCTGGGTGGGTTTTTTTCAGTCTTTTCTGTTTTTCAGTTTGGATAGTTTCTATTGAGATAGCTTCATGTTCAGAGACTTTTTTCTTCAGTTGTGTCCCGTCTACTAATAAGACCATCACAGGCATTCTTCATTTCTGCTACAGTGCTTTTGATCTCTACCATCTTTTTTGGTTCCTTATTAAATTATCTATTTCTCTGCTAACGTTACCTATCAGTCTTTTCATGCTATCTACTTTATGTGTTAAAGCTCTTAGCAAATTAATCATAGTTATTTTAAATTCATGGTCTAACACCAACAGCTCTACCATATCTTGAATTTGGTTCTGATGCTTGTACTATCTCTTCAAACTGTGTTTTTCCTTTTAGTATACCCTGTTTTTTTTTTTTTTTTTTTTTTTTTTTTGATAACTGGACATAATGTACTTGGTTAAAGAAACTGTCATGATGTTCCTTTAGTAATGTGATGTTAAGGTGTATGTATAGGTGGGGGAGCTTTCTGCAGTCCTATGATTAGGTCTCAGTCTTTTAGTGAGTCTGTGCCTCTGGATCATGAACTTCACAAGTGCCTCTCAGTTCTTTACCCCTATACTCACCCCCAAGATGTTACGTAGGATAGGATAGCTAGAGTGGGCTGGATTTGGGTATTTCCCTTCTCGTATGTGGAAGTCTAGAGGGTATGGAGTTGGGTATTTCCCTTCCCCCAGGTCAGTTATGCTCTGATAAAACCCCAGCAGGCTAGGTTACTCTCAGCTACTTTCTTCTGAGGATAGCTATTGTTAAGAAGAACAGAATGTTCTGGCACATTTAAAAATGGTTTCTTTTCCCCTCCCCATGCTGGAAGCACTGGGGGATTTTTCTCTGATATTCACCGTGTGAACCTGATAGAACTCCAGGAGTTAAAACACACAAAAGTATGGGTTCCACCCACCATGACTAGGTCCCCTGAAGTTTTAACTCTCAGACTTGCCCACACAGAACTTTTAGCAATTCATCATTTAACAGTTTAGGTTTTCCTACCCCAGCACTGGTTCCTATAGAGGTCTCAGCTCATGGTTTTCTGCTCTGGTAAATTATAATTCTCTGTGTTTTCTGTTTGTTTTGTTGTTTGGTTTTATTTGTCCAGCTCAAAATGTCATTTTTTTTCTTTTCTTTTAATTCTGTAATTCTTTGTATCCACCTGTCTGTCTCTCCAGTTTGGGAGATGCGGTTTGCCCCATAACCTCACTTTTCCAAAAAATATATGAAGGGTTAAGTATTTTCAAGTTTGTTTAGCTTTTTACTTGTTATTAGGATGGAATGGTGAATTTTAAGTCTTACATGCTGGATTGAAAACCAGAATTCTGAATGAGTTTTGGAGGTTGAAAAGGGATTCCAATACATTTGCACTGTTCAACATGGTGGCCACTTAGTCACATGTACCTACTGAAATTTAAACTAAGTAAAATTTAAAATTCAGTTCTTCAGTCTCATTAGCTACATTTCGAGTATTCAATAGGTACATGTCATTAGTGTCTACAATATCAGAAAACATCTAAGAGCATTTTTATCATTGGAGAAAGTTCTATTGAACAGTGCAGCTCTATACTCTTGCTACTCAAATTGCAGTCTAATAACCAGCAATATCCTATCACCAATTGGTGGGTTGTCTCTTTTTCTTTTTGTCTTGAGACAAGGTGGTGCTCTGTCACCCAGGCTGGAGTGCAGTGGTCCAATCACAGCTCACTGCAGCCTCAACCTCCCAAGCTCAAGCAATCCTTCCAGCTCAGCCTCCTGAGTAGCTGGGACTACAGGTGCATGCCACCATGCCAGGCTAATTTTGTATTTTTAGTAGAGGTGGGGTTTCGCTATGTTGCCCAGGCTGGTCTTGAACTCAGAATCTCAAGCTATCTGCCCACCTCAGCCTCCCAAAGTGCTGAGATTACAGGCATGAGTCACCGTGCCCTGCACAGTTGGTTTGTTAATAGGCAGAGTCAGGCCAGGCATAGTGGCTCACGCCTGTAATCCCAGCACTTTGGGAGGCCGAAGTGGGCAGATCATGAGGTCAGGAGATCGAGACCATCCTGGCTAACACGGTGAAACCCTGTCTCTACTAAAAATACAAAAAAATTAGCCGGGCGTTGTGGCGGGCACCTGTAGTCCCAGCTACTCGGGAGGCTGAGGCAGGAGAATGGCATAAACCCGGGAGGCAGAGTTTGCAGTGAGCTGTGATCGCACCACTGCACTCCAGCCTGTGCGATAGAGCGAGACACTGTCTCACAAAAAAAATAAATAAATAAATAAATAAATAAAAAATAAATAAATTGGCAGAGTCTCCAGCCCTATCCAGGACCTGATGAATCAGAATCTGCTTTTAATAAGATTCTCCAGTGATTCCTATGCACATTTAGGTTTGAGAAGCATTGTTGTAGTGGTTGTGGGACTTGGATGAGTCAGATGGGTGTGGTTCTTGGATGGAGGGACTCAGAGAATAAAACTGTACTCTGAGGTAACAGTGGGTACAATGACAGCGCATGAAAATGCATGCATGGCCGGAGCTGGTAGGCTGAGGCAGATTACAAAAGGTTCTGTAGCCCTTTGGATTGTGCCCTGTGGGAAGCCCCTGATCAATTTAACATAGGAATGCCTGACAAGATCTGGGTTTGAGGAAGACAGCCTAGTGGTAATATGAAGGACCTGAAGGGCAACTTGGAAGTCAGGGGAGCAGACAGAAAGCTCTGATACAAACCTAGATAAAGAATGAGGCTTTCTTGGCTGCAGGCATCTCAGAGAGGAGAGGGAGAGAGAAAGAGAGAGAATCCACAGGGACTTGGTGACTGACTGGACATGTGGAATAGAGAGATGGATGAAGTGAGAGCTGAACTTGGATGAGTGATAAATGGAGCTTTATCCAAATCAGGAATCCAGGAGAATAAGCAGACTTTATGGGAAGGTACTGAGGTTGGCCTAGACATGTTAAGTTTGAAGTATCTCTGAGACATTTGTTCGCCAGTTTCCCTACCTGCCAAATGACAGTAATGACAGTATCTACCTCCACGGTATTGGTATATTAATAATCAACTGATATAGTGTATGTGAATATACTGTATTAACGTTTAAGTGTCACATATGTGTTACTAGCATGACTCTTCCATGTATTTGTAATCTGAAGGAGGGAAGCAGAAGAAAGGCTGAAGATATTGTCTGCATTTGCATAAAGGCAGTGTCATATATCAAATTCATTAAGACAGGAAGTGCTAAAGGAAAATGCTGAAGAGAATGAAAGATGTGGATAGTCAAGTAAGAAATATAAGATAAAAAATCATCAATTAGAAATACACCCCAGCTGCTTCTAAGCATAGTAAATTGTCAAAGCTTTCCATCAAGTGGAAGAAGACAGTCACAGTAAGACTTTGGAGAAAACACATATTGAAAAATTCAATTGAACAATTAGTAGAACCATTTCCTGTATATTAGAAACCCTGTCCAGAATCACATCTGCCTTGAAACATATATAGCACATATTACGAAAGAACTGCTACATTTCGATTTTCATCTGCAGACAAATTTAAGGTTAAAATGTAATATACCCTTAAAGGTGATTGCTAGTTCAAATTTATCATTAGGCATATGGCTTCCTAACTCTTGATTATATGTTTGGAAAATTGCTGAGAAGTTTTCCATCTGATTGATCAGACAGTATCTGAGTGTGAAACGTAAATCTTTGATGCATGCTTTTCTTCTGGAATTTGTAGATAGTGCAGGATTCTTACATTTATTTTGCTTTTGTAAAGTAAGCAAATAACCTGACTTTAAACCTCAGTAAGGCTATTCAACTAAATTCCATATATATCTATTGAAGATATATTACAGCAAGGCAGTGCGGTAGGGCCTGTCTCTTCCCTCAGGTTGCTGATAATTTCATGGCAGAGACACCTGTAAACAAGTCCTGAGGCAAGTGAGTGCGCATAGAATTATAAACAGGTTTGGGTAGTTTGGGGAGAGAAGTGAGGAAGAACAATAGCTGCCATCAGATATCATATATTTGAAGTTTGATGACTGACTTTCAAGAATAAAGTTCCTGCCACTTAGTTTAGCTAGTTCTGGCCACGTTATCTGCAGCTCCTTCCATCAAGAGGTAGAGTCTATTTGCCTGTCCCTTGGATTTGGAGAGGCCCTCGCAATTTGCTTTGATCTGCAGAATTTGGTGTATATGACCTTGTGTGACTCCCAAGCCTAGGCCTTAAGAAATTTTACAGCTTCTGCCTGCTGTTTTCTGGATGTTGCCCACAGACCAAAAACAGCCTACTGCAGGATGAGAGGCCACACGGAGCTGACAGCAGAGGCATGAGTGAGGCCACCTTGGACTTTCAGCTCAGCTGATTCTCTAGTTCAGGGAGCAGCAAACTACAGCCTGTAGGCCATAGCCTGCTTTTGTATGGCCTTGAGCTTTGGGTTTTTAATAGCTTATAAAAAATAAATAAAAAAGAAGAATAGTGACAGACACAAACTCTAAAATATTTACTATCTGATCCTGTTTTACAGAAAATTTGGCCAACCCCTGCTACAGCTGAATGTATCTATATGAATGAGTCCAATCAAAACCAGAGAGGAACCACATAACCGACCTTCAGAATTATGAGAAATACTAAATTGATATTTTTGCAAGCAACTATATTTTGGGAGAGTTTGCTCTGCAGCAATAGATGACTCAATCACAAGCTGATAAATGCTACACAAAGAAAAAGGAGACTGCTTCAAAGGAAATAATCTCGTAAAGGTTTTGGACCTTTTTGTCTCACTTCATTTAGGAGAATTTCTTACTCCAATCTGTTGTCCATGGCTCTGCTTTGCATTCCAGGGAGGTTTTGGCAGCTATGAGCACATATACCTGCTGGTTACTCAAAGGACATTCAAAACATTTTTAAAATCAGTATTGAAATAGAACTTTTCTAAAATTTTAAGAAACAGAATTTGTAAAATATAATACTAATGCCCTAAAGCATTCTTCCAAATAAGAGGTCTATTTTTTCAGTATATTAATCTATCTGCAGTGAAACCTGTCTGGTTTTGTTATTAATGGACCTCCTTGACTTAGTGAGGTGAACTGTCAGCCCAGGTGGGGTGAAGAATGGTTGTAATAAAGGCGTGCAGCAGGGCAGCAACCACTTTATCCTCTGCAAAGGACACAGCTACCCGCCAAGGCTGGAACCAGGAAAACAATCTCAACCATAATTTAGATCTGATTATTGTAATTTAGATCTGATTATTTATGCAGTGCCAACTAAGTCCTTGACTTACACTGCTACTATCTATACTTACTTTTGTTGCACACCCATTTTGATCTCTATATTCACCCCTATTATTTTCAGAGAACCTTCAAACTATCATAAGTAATTCTGCAGAAAAAGGCTATAAGGAAGAAGCAGTCAGGCCAAAGAATAAACAAAAAGAAATGGTGGGCCACGTTTACAGTCTTGATGCAAATGTGTGGGTTACAATCAGGGATGGTGCTCATGGCTGGGCGTGGTAGTGGTCAAATACATGATTCAGACCCACTTGATTTTGAGGAAAGGACCAGTACAATCAATACTGCACATCTTGGTAAAAGGAGTTTGAGAAGATGGATCTGAGAATTTAGGTCAGCTATGCTCAGATGTACAAAAGCAACTCCCTGGGACTCCCATCCATACACAGGCCATTGAAACCTGACGTGTCTCTTACCCCCAACTCCATTCCCCATCGATTCGGGAAGAAGAACGGGCATTTCTTCTGAGACAGCAAAGAACTCCTCCTAAGGTTTCTGCTTTCCTAATTAGTTCTGTATGAAGTTTAACAAGAAAATCCCTCCAGGGCCGCCTCCAGGCCAAGGATCTTAAACAGATATCCTAGCTCGACGTCTGCCACTAAGTTGTCTAATCTTGGCCAGCATCAACTAAAGGCATACGTAACACGGTCGTGCTCGGAATGCAAGATGACCGCGAGGATCCAGAGGGCGCGCCATGCGAGCTCACAGGGCGGGGGGCCACCTGGGCCCGCGCGTGCAGCCAGGGGCTTCCGGCCGCGGCCCCGGCGCGTGGTCTGCGCGCGCCCGGCCGTGCGTGCGGCTGCGGGGAGGCTGCGTGTGTGCGCAGGGCGGGAGCGCCGTCCACCTTCCCGCTTCCGAGCTGGGTGCGCGCCGAGCACAGGAGGTGAGTGAGAAGGGCGGCCCTGCAGGGTCTCCGAGGCGGTTGAGACCTGCGGCTGGGTGGCGGGCG
>NW_016803114.1:448557-452502 GCF_001698545.2 Rhinopithecus bieti
CCCGGCGCGTGGTCTGCGCGCGCCCGGCCGTGCGTGCGGCTGCGGGGAGGCTGCGTGTGTGCGCAGGGCGGGAGCGCCGTCCACCTTCCCGCTTCCGAGCTGGGTGCGCGCCGAGCACAGGAGGTGAGTGAGAAGGGCGGCCCTGCAGGGTCTCCGAGGCGGTTGAGACCTGCGGCTGGGTGGCGGGCGTGGCCACTGGACCCGCATTTCCCGGAACGCGCCATCCTTGTAAACGCCTAGACCCCGGCAGCGAGGCTGGAGGCACCGCCCACTCCTTTGGAGGTGAGCGTGGCCCAGGTAGAGCCGCCGCGCCCTGGCGCTCGGGCTCGGGCCTCAGTGACTAGCAGCTCCCCGCCTCCGGTAAGCGCTGAAAAAAAAAGGGGCCTAGCGGGGCAGTGGGCTACGCGGAGGGCCCAGGCCGCGGCGGCAGCCGCTGGTTGTCCACCTTACCTTGCGTCGCCTGTGGCGGTCCAGCCACCGTCCGATCCGGATAGCGACCCGGGGCGTTTAAAGCGGTGCGGAGGAAGAGGACGGGAACGGTGTTACGGTATTGGTGAGCCCCTAACAGGCCTGCGGCGAACGCTTTCTTGGAGCGCTGGGGAAGGGCCCCGGCGCAGGGCTGTCGGAAGGCTTGGGAAGGAATGTGAAAGTCAATGGGGAATGAGGAGAAGGGGCGGGGAGAGAAGGAAATCCTGCGGGGCTAGGGCTACAGGATTCCTACAGGCGGTGTTAAGGAGCATACAAGGCGTTTTAAAAGGATTCCTAGAGGTGCAACGGAGTGTCACTTTTCCAAGCAGGAAGGAATGATGCCATCCTCAAGCACGGGTAGTCGTTGAATTCAGTACCCGTTCACCTTCTTACTGCTGGATTTAGGAGGGAGATTTGCCGGGCTTTCATGATTTTGTTTCCTCTGCAGTTTGCACAGAGTGCCTGCTTTTAGGAGGTGGCTGTGTTGTCGGAAAAGCTGTCAAGGAGGAAATTGCCAAACCGTGTCTTTTTTTCTGTTTTCAGAGGTAAGGAAAATTTGGGTTTGCGGTGTTTAACTGGGAACAAGTTTTTTAGCTTCTCCCAGAAGGCTTAAGCAAAAGAAGGGCGCTGAATTTGTGCTCTTAGTATGTGTCGACGCTTGATAAAAGCACAAATTACCGAACGTGTATCAGTCTGTAGAAGAGAACTGTTTTAAGAGATAAGAGACTGACATTTTTTGCCCTCATAGACTAAAATGTTCATTCAAATGAATGGCCATATTTTTTTTTCTGTTCTTCTGTTCAGTAATTCACAGCAGATCTGAGTGTTTTAATTAAAGCATGGAATACAGAAAACAACAAAAAACTTAAGCTTTAATTTCATCCGGAATTCCACAGGTGAGTTCATCTTACTTATAACTTATAAATTATCCTAATTGATTAATAATGTCCGTAATAATGGCCTTTACAAGGTTTAAGGATCGTTGATGCAGCCACGAAGTTTGTTGTATATTCTTGTATGATTCTTTCATCAGAGGATTTGAAGAACTTCAAGAGTGAAATTCTACTAAGCCATTTCGGATAATATATATTTTCTGTCTTTTTTCTTGCTTAAAAAACAGAGACAAGGCCTCTTTATGTTGCCCAGGCTAGACTGGAACCCCTGGGCTCAAATAATCCTTCGACCTCAGCCTGCAGAGTAGCCACGACTTCAAGTGTGTGCCACCTCACCCGGCTCTAATAATATACATATTTTCTAAAATATTGAATTATTAAAATACCATGGTTCTTCAGGAAAACCCGATAACTATAAAAAGTTAATTTGGTGGGTCATATTCAACTTCAAGTTCTGACTCCCTTTATCCCTAAGAAAATGCTCCATGGAGTACTTTTTCTCTTTCCCCTTTGGATGGATGATGTCTCTTTTTGTGCCCAGCCTCCAGCTTTGTTCCATCCACCATTGGGTGATGCAGGTAGAATTCCCTTTTAGGAAATGTCTTTGTCCCTTTCACAACTACATTGTGTCCAGACCAAATAAGCTTTTAGAGGGATGGATCATTGTTGCTCACTGTGGGGTAAACTCCCACTGTGTGGTACATAGCCACATAGATGGGGTCAAGCATGTGGGATCGAACAGGGTACTCTTAATGATCTTGCACAACAGATGCATTCAAAAGTTACAGTTCATTTAACAGCAAACTGTTAGGCAAACATCTCTCTTGGGACTATGGACAATGCTTTTATACTAATAAAAAAGTTGTATATTATAAACACTGATTTGCTTTTGTTACCAGGCCTTTTGGCATATTGTGAATTAGAGGCTAGGGGAAGATGAGAGGATGAGCTAGAAATACGGCAATTTGTCGGGGCACATCAGCATGGAGAAGGAAGGTGAAGCTACAGAACATCTGTAGGGTAAGGCCCCAAGTGCCTGAAGGTTGGGAGATTTGGCTGGGGAGATAACCTGCACTCCTTGAATCTCTGAGATACTAAGGAACTAAAAGCTAGAGTAGGTTATCGGTTTCCCACTCCATGTATTTTTGACTCTGAATACAGGTAGGTAACTAGGATCCCATTGTCTGTGGCTTTTCTTTCTGTGTCTCTTACCTAGAACTATATTTAGCTGTTTTGTTTCCAGAATTTGTTTTCAAGAATGGAGTTACCACTTTCTATGCGAAAACAGAATGGAGTAGCTGAGACAGACCCTAGGGCCCACAAAGAAAATATTGACTATCTACCTTTTATGGGGAAAAAAGTTTGCCCACTTCTGGGATAGAACATGGATTTCTGCTAAACTCTCAAGCTGTGCATTTTGAACAGTCTCATAAAAGTTAGAATAACAAAGTCCTCCTCTTAAAGCATTTCACAAGTCTGCAGCCACCTATTCCTGCAGCATGACATGAGGGCTCAAACTATATCTCATATCTGGAATTATATTTGGCTACTATTTTGGTTACAGACTTTGTCATTGAGAATGGAGTTACGGACTTTCTAAGGTAAAAAGTTACCATCAAGTTTTATCTCTTAACATTAAATAGTTCCTTTCTCTATACTGATACGGGCTCTAAATGTATGCCTCTATTGGGCACTAACACATTGTGAGAGTGCAAGCTTAGTTCCCTGCTGTGGATTTTGGTCACTAATTTAGAAACATTTGAGCTGGAAAGCCTCCCCCATATTCTCTAGGTGGGCCTCACTCATGACGTTCAGTATGTGTAGTTGTGAGTCTTCCACCGTGCTCTGCATTGAGTGTCTGCAGCTTGAGGACAGGGCTTGTCTGTCTGCTTCCCAACTGCTACGCCAACCTCTAACACAGGTCCAGAACGCCGAGTGAATGAATGAAATACCCTCAGATGACTAAGGCAAAGGTAATTGATAACTAACAAGAATGGTAAAGATCTGTAATGTTCTCAAGTTAGGGTAGTAATGGGAAGAAATGTTAACTAGAGCAGCTCTCCGATGCCCATCCTCTGGTGGATAAAGCTGTTTGTAACAAAACAGACACAGAAAGCCCAGCTTTTAGCTGTTTTGCTGCTGTTCTGCCTGACTTGTGTGATCTTTGCTCCAGTTTTCCTAGCTCCCTGGACCGGGTTGACCTGTTGGCTCTTTCCACTGACTGCTCTATCACGTGGTGCTCTCCAGCTACTCAACCCGAGTGTAAAGGTGTGTCTGCTTCTGCTGCATTCTTTGCTGCCTACCCAGGAATCTCAGGAGGCTGTGAGATTAGGTGTGAGGGTGGTCTCTCCTGGGACACTGTGCCCTGGCAGAAGGAACTTGGCATTTGGAGTTGAAGGGCTTGAGTTTGGATTCCATGTCTTCCTCTACCTGAGCTGCACTGTTCCCTGAAAAATGGGATTGATGTTAACACAAATTTTACAGTGTCATGAAATGTGCTTTGTAAATTGTAGTTAGAAGCACTGTAAACTTGTATAGTGTCCAGAAGTTCACTATGCCTTTAAAAAAAAAAAAAAAAAAAAAA
>NW_016803114.1:454960-459171 GCF_001698545.2 Rhinopithecus bieti
AAAAAAAAAAAAAAAAAAAAAGCCCTGCTAAAAATCCTGATGTGTATTGCAAATTATTAAGAGTGATTTTTTATGTTCTTATTGGAATATGCAGTAGGGCAGAAGCAAAAAGAAAATTGCAGCTAAATTTTCCTTCTGAAGTCCTGCTGCTTTTGTTTGCTCCTCATTTTTCTCAGCCCAAACCCAGAAATCCGTAAAAGATTCTGCATGCCACAACCTAGAAATCTATCAGAGATTCCCATATACAGGGATTGTTTTACCTACAAGAAAGTAGTTTGTTTGCAAACAATATATATAATATGTCTTACTTACATGTGTCTTTAGAAACTCAGGTGTCTTCTACCTCAGCACACAGAAGCAGCAGGCTTCCGCCTTAATGAAAGACATTCTCCCATACATCTTAGAAGATACCTGAGGGTGGTAGTGCTGCAACCAGCAGGGTTTCAAGGGCAGAATTGAGAAATGGTAATGGAGTATAGGTATTTATACTCACTGTCTATCTAAAACTGTGTGACAGCTACAGAGAGTGGTGCTCGAGGTGGGGTTTTTCTTAAACTCAGTAAATACTTCAAATTCATTCTTAAAAATTGAACAATTTAAAATATGCCAAAATTAAACCTTTTCTATGAACTACATTTGAAACATCAATAACAAAGTTGTGGAACCTTGTAGTTAGAAGGGACCTTCGACATTTCTTAGAATAACACTATTTTTGGTTTCTCATTTGCCTTCTGGAGTGAAACTTACATATTATTCAAAATAATTTGAAAATCTCTACCATGGCCTTTCTAAGCTTTTCTTGCCTCCAGAACAGAACATCCCAGTTCCTTCAGCCACATGTCATGCAATCCTTATGCAGATGATAGAACCCTCCACCGAACGAGTTACCCTCTTCTAACTTGTCAGTGACCCTTTCGAAATGGAACTCATATGGGGCTATGGAATTATGACCCCTTTTGCCCAGATGCTTTTTCCATTTCTTGAATCTAGGAGTGTATTGGGGTGGGTGTGTGTGTGTGTGTGTGTGTGTGTGAGAGAGAGAGAGAGAGAAGGGGGACAAAATCTAGTATTCACTTGTAGAGTTTCTGTCAGCACTGCCATTCATTCACAAGTACTTGGGAGTGCTTCCTATGTGCCAGGCACTATGCTAGGGGCTGGGGACACAGTGGTGTGCAAGAATGAACATCATCTCTGTGCTGGTAGGGCCAGATGGAGCCTGATAGGTAACCTAGCCCAATGCCCTAAAATTCTGTTGAGGAATAACTCCTCAAATTCAATGACTTGCCTCCCTGCCAGAACTAAAATCCTTGTTTCCTGACTGCCCAGTTATTCCTTTACATCACCACCTTTTATCATATTGGACTCATACTCAGCTTAACCGTAAGGTCTGTGTAGGCTGCTGTTAAAATGGCTCCCCATCCTCCTCTTGTGCACCTGATTTTTCGAACTCTGACTTGGGACGATAAATGTGTTCCCATCAAATTTCGTCTTGCTGTCTTTAGCTTTTTCTCACCTGTTAAAACCTTTTGGATTGTAATTACATATTTTAATGAATTTGTCATTTTTTTCCTGTGTTTTTCTTGCCTACAAAATTGAATAAGCCCACATTCCTTTGTCTTTTTTTTTTTTTTTTTTGAGGCAGAGTCTCGCTCTGTCACCCGGGCTGGAGTGCAGTGGCCGGATCTCAGCTCACTGCAAGCTCCGCCTCCCGGGTTTACGCCATTCTCCTGCCTCAGCCTCCAGAGTAGCTGGGACTACAGGCGCCCGCCACCTCGCCTATCTAGTTTTTTTTTTTTTGTATTTTTAGTAGAGACGAGGTTTCACCGTGTTAGCCAGGATGGTCTTGATCTCCTGACCTCGTGATCCACCCGTCTCGGCCTCCCAAAGTGCTGGGATTACAGGCTTGAGCCACCGCGCCCGGCTCCTTTGTCTTTAATTAGATGTATGAAATGAGAAAAGGCTAAAGATAGGCCTGTGATTTTTCTCCCCCAGTTTGACAAAGATGCTCCAGTCAACCTTAGAACATCAGCAGGAGGGCAGATCTCTGGCACTTCTGTGTAACACTATTCCCAGAGTCCTGCACAAGCCCAAAAAATGTTTCTTGAACAAATGACTGCATGAAAAATACACTGGCTATGATGGATCAGCCGATTTTTAAGCCATCTAACCACTGTCATTACTCACATTTTCCCATTTTGTTCAGAAGGACTTTAAGTGCCCAGCTCTCTTTACAGAGAAGCTTGATTCTTAGGTGTTATCTAGGAGTTACCTTGATCTTCTGTTGAAGAACCCTATTGAAAATAGGGCTTAGGTCAGTCAAACAGAGCATTCTCAGTGAATCTCTTCTACCTCCTGATGGTCATTGCATTTGTGTCATAAGTGTTCACTAATGTTTACGGAGTCTCAGCAACGTATTCAGGGTTATTTGGAATACAGATTAATATTAGTCCCTTCAGGGATTTCTCCATTGCCAAAAAGTGAACTTGTTGGGGAAGACTTGTTGAAAACTGGGTGAGGATTTGGAAGAGCTCAGCATGATTTGCATGGGAATTGGACTAGACTTCCCTTTCTTTAAAGTTTCTGGTTTAGCCACTCAAATAGCTGGCATTATAGGCATGCACCAGTGTGCCTGGCTAATTGTTGTATTTTTAGTAGAGACGAGGTTTCACCATGTTGCCAGGCTGGTCTTGAACTCCTGGCCTCAAGCAGTCTGCCCGCCTTGACCTCCCAAAGTGCTGGGATTACAGACATGAGCCACCATGCCTGCGCAAAAGTTTGTGGTTTAACTTTGACAACTCTTCATCTCTGAGGAAGAACAGAGGTGCTGCACTATGAAAGTATGAAGACACCAGGCCAGTAGGATAAAACAAGGCAGGAGGGAAGCTTTTGTAGTGTAGTGGCTACAGACTCCACTTGGGGTGGTGAAGATAGCCGAGTTTTCAGTGCTTGGCTCTGCAGGCTCTGACACCCTGACTAGTGAACAGGTGTCCAAATCTCAGTCTGGTTAGCTGAAAGATAAATGTTATAATAATGGTTCCTACTTCATAAGATTGCTGTAATCATCAAACAAATGGAAATATAAAACATGCTTACTGCAGTGCCAGGACCAAGCAAGGACTATTGCTAAAATTTTAGAGAAGGGAGTATGAAGAAGTTGGGTAGAGTAGAAAGCAGGTTCTTTTTAATGTAAGCCTTTGTTTGCGCTGACAGAGTAAAGTGTATTTCATTTTTACGTGTTATCAAATTAAGCAAATATACCAATTGCTATTCATTCAGTAAATAAAATTTCCTGTTATATGTCCAGCTGTATGCTCCAAAGTAAGGAGGAAAATGTAAATCATATCAAATATGCACAATCCTCAAATAAAGTAGCCTGACGCCACTTGAATATCACACGCACTACAGCTGGAAAAGGTTCTTGTATTTTGCAGCTCTCCTCCAGTTCCTACAAGTGCCTATGGCGAGACTTTTGACAGTGTGAGTGGTGCCCAGAAAAAAATGCTGTTCGCTTGTAGGAAGACTATGGGGCAGAAAGAAAGATCCTGGGAGAGGGGAGCACATGTGCAGAGGAGGAGCCAAAAAGTGCGCATTTGGCCTTGTGAATCTCTACCAGTAGTTCTTGGGGGCTCGTATTTGCAGGATAGCGAACATCAGGCACTGGGAGATTCTAGGGGAAGCAGAATCCTTGAACTCTAGGAGAAGACCTACTGATTTGGAAGGAGAAGGTGGATCCACTAACATTTATTTGCATGTTTAATTGTATTATAGAGAACATCATGCCATGTAAGACACATTTGGGAGTTAGGAGGAAGGTTTGTAAAAGAGATGTAGACGAATAATATTTGTAGAGGAAGCATATAGTGTGGACTCTAATAATAGCAGCAATATCATCTACTTAGCCCTTACTGTGTGCCAGCCCCATCCTAGATGTTTAGGACATTTTATTTCATGTAGCTCTCACAGTAAACCCCACGAGAAAGGTATTATTGCTCCCATTTTACAGATAAGGTAACTGAACCTTAAAAAGGTTGAGTAATTTGCTGAAGTGAGTTTCATTGCTTCATACTGAAGTTTGAACTTCAGTATGTCCACAAGGCACCTGTTAAAAATGTTTCTGATTCACTAGGTCTGGGGTGGGGCTTGGGGCTTTGCATTCCTAATACACTCCCAGGTGGTGCCCATACACTTTTGTCGGGGGGGGGGGGGGGGGG
>NW_016803114.1:464962-534185 GCF_001698545.2 Rhinopithecus bieti
CAACATACAAGAGGGCCTGGAACAATGCCCGCGCTTGCTTTTTATAGCTTGAGGTAAACAGGACTTGTCAGGTTACAGAGGAACAAGGCATTACAATTGGTTTACATTTTAAATTATGCTTTTAGCAGCTTTCTTATTGGTTCCTGCGCTTTTACAACCGGTTGCAACCTTATCGGAGGTTCTCCAGGTGTTGTTTTTCTTTGAAATATACAGAGGAATGTGTTTGTGTCGGGCTCAGGAAGTGGAGGCATTGCTCAAGGCTGTGATGTGTTTGTGTCGGGCTCAGGAAGTGGAGGCATATGGGGGGATGTGATGTGCTCAAGGCTGTGATGTGTTTGTGTTCTTTCAAGACCAGCTTGGGTAACATAGCAAGACCCTATCTCTATATATTTATATATTTTTTAATTAAGAAAAAATTTAAAAAATCAAAAATAATGGAAGCCATGTGGTTGAAATAGGATTGGGAGGGAGTAGTAGTAGCAGATGAGAGAGAGGCTTATATAAACCCTTGCAACCAGAGACTTAACAGATCTTCATTAAAAAAGCTGAAACATTGTTGCTGGCATTGTAACACATGCCTGTGGTCCTAGCTACTGGGGTGGATCACTTGAGGCCAGAAGTTCGAGGATGATTGTGCGTGTGAATAGCCACTGCTCTCCAGCCTGGGAAACATAGCAAGGACACATCTCTAAATTTTTTTTTTATGTTAATATTGTTATTTTTAAGCTTTTATTGTCTCTGCCCTTTTTTGGCATTCCCTAAATTTTCTGTAATGAACCTAATATTACATTTGCAATTAGAATAAATATATTTTTTAATAATTACATTTGATTTCTTTTTGCAGGAAATAACCAACATTTTTGCACTCCAGGAAAGAGTTTCGGGTTATTTTGGCTTAAATAGTTGTGCCGTTGTAGTATCTCTGTTTGTCTGTTTTCCTGGAGTCTTTGCATTTGAACACCAATACCCCCATTTATTTTCTAGTGACTTCCAGTATGTTTTTGGAGTAAAATAAAAAAGTGTGTATCTGCATGAACAATTAGTTACTATTCTTGTTAAAAAATTTGTATTTTAGGTTTTAAGGGTAGGAATTTTGAGTCTTCCTTGTGAAAATGATAAGGCTGTGATGCTGCTATACTGTTTATATCAAGGTTCAATGGTTGCAAGAAATTAAAACTCAAAGCAGCTCTGGTCAGAAGAGCTCCTTAGCATAGGAAGCATAGTGAGCAGGCAGCACACTCCCTGGGATCTAGCAGCCAAGAACATGAGATCTGGAGTCTTGTTTGAGTTTGTCTCCACCACTTACAAGCCTGTGATTTTGAGCATATTGACTCTCCCTAAGCCTTAGTTTTCTCACCTATTAAAAGGGGATAATAGGGGTTTTTAAAGCACCTTAATTCATGGGACTCTCATGAAGATTACATGATCTGGTGCCTGGAAGCAGTTACTGTTGCCCTCTCCTGGTACCATTGTTAATACTTGTTAACACTGAGTGCCCACAGTGATACACAGAATGACTGACTGGACTGCCAGGCTTTTAAAAACTGTTTGTAATGAAGTATGACATGCAAAAAGGTGAGTGTATAAGTTGTAAGGTGAATTGTCAGAGTAAACACAGAGTAAGTAAGGTGAATTGTCAGAGTAAACATGGCTACCACCTAGAAAGTCACCTCATTCCATCCCAATTATATTTCCTCCGTTTCCCCAGAGGTTGCAGTGTCCTGAATTCTAACACCATAGCTTAGTTTGCCTACTTTTCAGCTTTGCGTAAATGGAATCATAGTGTCTATTCTTTGTGTGCTTGGCTTTTTTCACACAACATTATGGTTGACAGATTGTCCATGCTGTGATGTGGTGTGGTAGTTTGTCCATTTTGGATAATGTGCTGTTATATGGATTTCTGCCTGCTATTGTGGGTGGATATTTGGGTTGTTTCCATGTTGGGGCTATCATGACTAGTGTGCTGTAATGACCTTTCTTGTACATTTTTTGAGGGGTGGCTGCCATTAGAAGGACTTGAGCCCCCACTTATATATTTCTTGATGTCCTTGACATACATACACGTTAATGGTGAGTGTCCTGCCTCAAGTGGGATTGTTGTATTGTGGGGTACATGTATGTTCAGCTTTAATAATGCCTAAAAGTTGTCTGAAGTAAATGAACCAATCTGTATTTACTCCAGACTACAACTACAATTTTTATGGGTTTAATAATTCACAGAAACCTCTTAAATCAATAAATACAGAGATCTCCTAAGATGAGGTTTCCAAAGGTGTGGAATACAAGTCTTGATGGAGGCTCTGAAAATTAAACCTATTAAAATGGGTTATTTGTTCACAGAAATTTGAGAAACATTGCATATTATATCCTTTTCTCAGAGAATGTACCTTAACATACTAAAAACTCTGAGAAGCCCTCCACTAAAAAAAAAAATAATAGTTTAGGCTGGGTGTGGTAGCTCACGCCTGTAACCCCAGCACTTTGGGAGGCCAGGGCGGGTTGATCACGAGGTCAGGAGTTCAAGAACAGCCTGACCAATATGGTGAAACCCTGTCTGTACTGAAAATAGAAAAATTAGCCAGGCGTGGTAGCATGTGCCTGTAGTCCCAGCTACTCGGGAGGCTGAGGCAGGAGAATCGCTTGAACCCAGGAGGCAGAGGTTGCAGTGAGCCAAGATTGTGCCACTGCACTCCAGCCTGGGTGACAGAGCAATACTCCATCTCAAAAAAATACATAATAATAATAATAATAATAATAATAATAATAATAATAATAGTTTGTTTGAATGATTTCTGGTTGTTTTGGCCCATGGAGCCTTTTTGTGTCTGTAACACCTGTAGATAAGACAGAGATACAGCCTGTGATTGTTGAGGCATTGGGAAGGAGACGGCCATCTTTGGCTGCTGTAAAGCTATAGCATTTAATAACAGAGGTGCTGATTACCCCCTCTCTGAGGGTGGTGTTCATTGATGGTTGAAGCATTGGTACTCTTAATACACTGGAAGCTGATAACCTTTTTATCTTTGGAGGTTTTCTGAGCTTTTTAGTATTTGAGATGTTTTTTCAACTGCTGAAGATCAGCTCCTAAATCAACAAGTAATTACTGGTGGCCTGCTGTTCACCCAGCATTGCACTAAGTTGGTGGGATAGATAAGAACTGTTTGCTTAATGGAAATTGCTTATAGTATAGTTGGCAAATTCATGTGTAGTTAATATAAGCACAAATTTATCTTAAAAAATTTTTTGTAGGTACGGGGTATCACTGTGTTCCCCCAGGTTGATCTTGAACTCCTGGCCTCCAGCGATCCTCCCGCCTTAGCCTCCTAAAGTGCTGGGATTATAGGTGTGAACTACAGTGTCAAGTTTATCTTTTAGAAAATAGAAATTATTTTTAAGTTGTAATTTCTTTCTTGACAGTGATGTGTGGCATTATTTAAGAAGTCAGTAATAAAACAATAGCATACTTCCCTGTTGGGCCTTTTCATATTGTTTTCTATTCATCACTATTGTTGATTCTTCTTTCCGTCCCTCCCCTGGGACGTGGGAGTTAGAACAGTGTCAGGGTCCTTGTAGCCCACTACTCAGCTGTCCTAAGGAGGCAGGCCAGCTGCCCTGTGCTCTCACTATCAGGAAATGAGCCAATCCGAGGTCTCTGGCCAGTTTGATTTCTGTGACGCACACATGCTGTGAACACAGGGGCCACTTCAGTTGAGCCTTTGTGTACATGGCTGAGTATCATTTAAAAAATATGTTTATTGATTGATGGTTGTACATATTTATAAGGTACATGTGATATTTTGATACATACATACAATGTTTAATGATCAAATCAGAAATTTAGGATATCTATAACCTCAAAAATTTAGCATTGCTTTATGTTGGGAATATTCAGAAACCATTAAGTGCTCTTGGTCCTGGACCAGGCTCTGTGCTGACTGGTTAATCCAAGTTCTTTCCATTAAAACTCACAATAATTGAATTGGTTTTGTGATGCCTGATTCATAGCTGAAAAATGAAACTTTTGAGAAGGTAACTAACATGCCTAAGGTCATACAACTAGTCATTGTTGCAGTCAAGATTTAGGGTGGATTGGTTCTGATATCCAAAGCATTTTTATTATGCTTTTTTCCTGTTTGTTTTCATAAACTTAAAATACAGAGAAAACTAAACATTAGAGAACACCTATATTTCCATCGCCCTGAATTAGCATCTGTTAATTATAGTATAGTATTTGTGACCAGTGTTTTTTTTCTCCTTTAACCACATGTTCCTTTCATTCTTCCTGCTGATGGGTGTGGTATGTTTTCCTGTAGTCCCATTAAAAAAAAAATCATTATTTATACATAATTGCTTCTAAAGGTTAATCATTTCTTGTGTTTTAGAATTTTTATAAATGGTAAT
Organism: Rhinopithecus bieti; assembly: GCF_001698545.2. NCBI lineage: Eukaryota > Metazoa > Chordata > Mammalia > Primates > Cercopithecidae > Rhinopithecus > Rhinopithecus bieti. The sequence goes on from NW_016803114.1 coordinate 469,364, forward strand.
TTATACATGTATCATTATATAGCTTGTTTATACTCAATGTTTTATTTTTGAGAGTTAAGTTGATGTACTGTGTACAAATCCAGTTCATTTAGCTATCATATGGGATTCCATTGGAAGACATGCCAACTTTTATTTATTATCTTATGGACATATATTTATGGATTTATTTGATTGCTTTCTTGTGATGTTCCTTAGCTTTTCTTTCTATCCTCTGTATTTCTTGTAAAATTTGATTAGATTACAGTTAAAAATTACATTATATCTCATTAGGAGATAAATAATATGTGTTTGTTCCATCATTTATGATGTTAAGATTAATCATTGGGTTAAGAGTGGTGACACCCTGATCCTCTAATGTAAAGTTTATATTTTTTCAGTTCTTGCAATTAAAAAGTAATCTTCATGGTGTTACTTTAGCGTCATACAGATAGCCAATTCTCCATCAACCTTTTATTTATTATCAAAACCCTGATGAATAATCATCAGTAATTTCATGAAAGATTGCAAAATGACAATTTTCTGATTCTGTCATTCCATCTATAGTAGTCCCTGCTTATCCATGGGGGCTATGTTCAACACTGTGTCCCCCAACCATGCCTGAAACCACTATAGTACCACACGCTACCCAAGGAATGCCAAGGTCACCTTTTTACTTAAAGGAAGCACTTTGAGCTTCTCTTTGACCTGTCTGAATTGTCAGCATCCCTACTTTTCTGCCTTGGGGCCATTATTAGGTAAAATAAGGGTCACTTGCACGCAAGTACTGAGATACCATGACAGTGAATCTGATAACTGAGGGCTCCTACATGACTAACAGGTGGGTAGCATATATAGTGTGGATATGCTGGGAGGAGGGAGGATTCATGTTCCACCTGAGACAGAGAAGGATGGTGTGAGATTTTGTCATGTTACTCAGAACAGTGTGCAATTTAAAGCTTATGAATTGTTTATTTCTGGCATTTTTCATTTAATATTTTCAGACTCTAGTTGACTGTGGATAACTGAAACTATGGTCCAGGAAACTGCAGAGGTGATTGCTATACATTTCTAATTGGCATTTTTCTTTAAAACATTTTTAAATTATTTATTTATTTTTGAAGCAGGGTCACACTTTGTCACCCAGGCTACAGTGCAGTGGCACAATCACAGCTCACTGTAGCCCGGACCTCCCACACTCAAACCATCCTTCTGCCTCAGCTTCCCGAGTAGCCAGACCACAGGCTCATGCCACCATGCCTGGCTAATTTTATTATTTTTTGTAGAGACAGGGTCTCACTATTGTTGCCCAGGCTGATCTTGAACTCCTAGTCTCAAGTAATCCTCCCACCTTAGCCTCCCAAAGCATTAGGATTAAGGTGTGAGCCATGATACCTAGCCTATAAGTGGCATTTTTCTATAAAGAAGAACTTTTTCTCTTCAGTTAGAGCTATTTGCTTCCCCTGAACTATAGATGATTCTTTAAAGCAGGAAATAAAAAATGCTGTCTTTCCTCCATCACACCAGTAATTTTCAAGTAAGAGATTGGTATAGTAGCTACTGCATGGAAACGTTTTACATTGCTCGTGTACAGTGCAGATATGGTGTTCTCTTTAAATTTGTGGATGAAACAAGTTGTGTATATAAGGATTTTGAGCTTCTAAACATTTTTTTGTTGATTTTTTTTTTTTTCAGTAGAGACAGGGTTTCACTGTGTTAGCCAGGATGGTCTTGATCTCCTGACCTCATGATCCACCCGCCTCGGGGTTCTAAACAAATTTTTAAGAAATTTTATGGTTTTTAAATTTTTTAAGTGTTTTCCATAATTTTGCAATTGATTTATAATTATGCTGTGGTTAGAGAATGTAGCCTCTATTATTGTTTTAAAATTGTTGAGAAGGCTTATGTTACCTAATATTATTAATTTTCTTTTAAATGTGTTATGTTGTCTTAAAATGAATGTTTCTATTCTTTTTATTAGATGAAAGCTACTAAATGTTTCATTTGATCAAGATTAATATTATTTGAAACATTCATATCCTTTTTTATCTGCTTGATGTATCAGTTACTTAGATGTATTAAAGATCTCCCATTATAAATTTTCCCATTTATACTCATACTCTTCAGGTTTTGCTTTATGTATTTTGATGATATGTTTTTATGGTTATAGAGTTTCATGATTGTTAAATTATCTTTTTGGATGGTTTCTTCTATTAGTAATAACATCTCCTTTGCCCCTTATTAATGATGTTTGTTTATTTATTTATTGTGAGACAGAGTCTTGCTGCTCTGTTGTCCAGGCTGGAGTGCAGTGGCAGGATCTCAGCTCACTGCAACCTCTGCCTCTCAGGTTTAAGCAGTTCTTCTGCCTCGGCCTCCCAAGTAGCTGGGACTACAGGTATGCACCACTGTGCCTGGCTAATGTTTGTGTTTTTAGTAGAGATGGGGTTTGCCATGTTGGCCAGGTTGGTCCTGAACTCCTGACATCAGGTGATCCACCTGCCTTGGCCTCCCAAAATGCTGGAATTACAGGCATGAGCCACCATGCCCAGCCTGAGAGTCTTTTTTTAGTAGATAAGTTTACGTTTATATTTACCTTAATTAACAGCACATTTAGATTTATTCCTGCCATCTTTTGCGTTTTCTGTTTGCATGCATTTTTTCTTTTTCTTTCTGATTTTCCTACCTTATATTTAATAGACAGATAACTTACTTTCTTCTATTTCTCGATCAATTTGGAAGATATGTATTCTATATTTGTTCTTTCAGTGATCAATGTAAAGATTAATATACATTCTTAAATGAACTTTTTAGCAAAATGTGGTTTATCCATATCTCTTTGTTCCTTAAAATATACTAAGAATGTTAGCATATTTTAATTTTCCTGTGAAACATCTTTTTGTAGCCATCATGTCATTTTTACCTAGTATTTTAATTACATTTTTTAACCACATGAAAAAATTTTTTGCCCCTCCCTCCTTTTCAGGATAATCTATTTTGACAGCAAGAATCATTTTAGAGAACACAAATAGGATGGAAATGATGCCAAGAACCACAGCTGATAATAACAGCTTCTATTTGTTGAATACCTAACACAGACCAGAAGCTTTGCATATATTATCACTAATTTGCACTATATTAATATCTTCAATATAGAGACAGGAAACTGAGGCTTCAAGAGATACATACCCATTCATCCTGGTTGGTAAAGGACAGAGCTGGAGAGTGGACTTTAGTAGCTGGCTTTGGAGCCACATGTGTTGTAGGTGACCTAGTCTGTGCTGGCCAGTTCTTTAGAGTCTGTTCCTCACTTTTGGACTAGATAGTTTCTCCTCTTTTTCCTGCTGCTTTATTTTATTCATGGGTCCATAAATGATAGACATCATAACCGTAGTAAACATTCTCACATTTAGAAACTATGGCTTATAGAATGTGTTAAAAGTAACTTTTATAATAAGGTTTGCCATTTTAAGTTCTTCCCATTGTTGAAGAGTAGTAGGGCCTTCATCATCTATATGCAATTGTAAATGGCACCCCTTACAACACTTTCCTTTGTTTTTCCAAAATCTGTTAAAATCTGCTGATTTGTTAGAATGAGTTATTTGTTGTAATAAATGTACAAGTCATTAGTGGCTAAGTTGTAAATGGTGCCCTCAAGGGTTGTGTAGTGCTCAGTAGCCAGGTGAGGAGAAAACATAGAAAGGCAGTGTTAATTTCATAATTCTTGTTCTCAAACTATTCCATTTCAGGTTTTTTTCTGGGATTGGCAGTGTATGGCTAGTAAAGGGGATAGGGGAGGATAGGAGGTGGATGGACAGATCTATATTTTATCCTTTTACAAATGGAGATAGCATATCAAGCCTCAGTGTCCATTGCACTCCTGCCGTAGGCCTCACTTTGTCTTGCACTTTGACTCCTGAGAGAAAAATTGTTTTTGCCAACAAGGTCATAGAATGTAAGTGGAGAAGCAAGACACATATACATGGAACCGAACTGGAGAGAGTTTGCTAAAACATTACATTGCATTGTGTGGGTTAAAATAATGGAAAGCATTACATATAGAAAAGATAGTTTTGGCGGGACGTAATCAGGGCAGGTAAGAGATGACCAGATGAAGAGAACAAGGAGCCTTGAAATCCTGTTATTTTCATATGTATTAAGAGATAGAGGGGCTGTATGTCCAGAGACCCAAAAGTTGACCCAAGGTAGAACCCTTGGTAGACCTGCCTTCCCATAAGGACATTAATGTCCATTCTCCATAGTGAATTCCAGCTTTCCAAGAACTCTCCCCCATATAATTGTGGGTAAAAGGGCACCTGCCAGCAGCCTCCTCAGCCCACCCTTCCTCATGTTGTTCATCTGTCCCTTATGCTAAAATTCCTTAGCATTTGGTATAAACAGTGTGTACTGCACTGTGGTGCCATGTTTACACGTTGTCTTGGGATTTCTTCTTTCTCCTGTCTCCTGCTTCCTTTGGTCTCCTTAGTGCCTGGTCTTTGGAAGTAGAAGATGTCCAGTAAACATACATGAATGCCCTTAGACTGAAGTCTATGCCCATGGTGCAAGGAAAGCTCTATGGAATCCCAGATTATAAACTACCCTCTGCCTTGAGATCAGGAACAGAGCTGAGGCCTTGCTGTCACTTTACAGTCTGAATGTTCTATGCCTCCTCTTGTCTCAGCTAGAACTTCTGTGTAAAAGCAAGTGTTCTAGGAGTTTCCATCCCATGATTCTGATTGGGTGTGTGATTTCTAAAGAGGTTGGAATGGGAAATGTGGAAACTTAGTACTAAGAATGGGCCTTTGATTTAAACAGTTGCTATCCAGACTAGCATTTGAGTTTAACCAATGAGGTAAAAGAGGGGATAGGTGGTGTTTGGGGCAAGTAAAAGCTGTTTCATAGTCAGTGTTTGAAAACTCAAGAGAGATGATCCTATTTGTGTCTGGAGGACTTGCCTTTCAGGTGAAGAATCTCTACCTTATCCCACATCAGCAGTCACTAATAATAGAATAATGATCACTATAGGATTTTTCTTGTCCGGATTTGCTAGATATCAGAACACACAGCTGAGAAAGACCCTTCGTTTATTTGGGCATGTGGCTAGTAATATCCCCTTGAACTAAATCCTTTTTTAATAGTTATAAAGAGGAGATACATTTTATTTATTTGTTTTTATGGTAGATTTATTTTTTAACCCACCATTACCCATCTCTTTCTGTCCCTGTCCTATCTGCACCTAGGATAGAATTATATTTAACAGTTACCTGTTAATTTAGATAGAGTAGGATAACTCTACTCCAAAAATAATAAAAGGATGTCTAACCTTGGTCTTGATGTGAGAAGCTAAAATGGGTTTTGGTTACTGATATCTATTTGCTTATAGTTAAATGAAGTAGATTCAAGTGACTAGATTGTTCAATAAATAAAACTCCACACTGTTTTGTTTTTATAGCCTAGTGAGCTTATAATTCAGTAACACCCTTTTGTTTTACTGTGGAGATTTTGTTCTACTCTTTCTCCTTGAGTAGATAGATGTCTTTTGAAAATGTGTTTTGCGTGTGGAATATTAATCCAATTTTCGATAACTCTTCCAGAACTTTCAGCTTGCGTGCTTCGGAACTGCTGTGGATGGCTCCGGCTTTCTGGACTGTCCTTCCGAGTAGGATGTCACTGAGATCCCTCAAATGGAGCCTCCTGCTACTGTCACTCCTCAGTTTCCTTGTGATGTGGTACCTCAGCCTTCCCCACTACAATGTGATAGAACGTGTGAACTGGATGTACTTCTATGAGTATGAGCCGATTTACAGACAAGACTTTCACTTCACACTTCGAGAGCATTCAAACTGCTCTCATCAAAATCCATTTCTGGTCATCCTGGTGACCTCCCACCCTTCAGATGTGAAAGCCAGGCAGGCCATTAGAGTTACTTGGGGTGAAAAAAAGTCTTGGTGGGGATATGAGGTTCTTACATTTTTCTTATTAGGCCAAGAGGCTGAAAAGGAAGACAAAATGTTGGCATTGTCCTTAGAGGATGAACACCTTCTTTATGGTGACATAATCCGACAAGATTTTTTAGACACATATAATAACCTGACCTTGAAAACCATTATGGCATTCAGGTGGGTAACTGAGTTTTGCCCCAATGCCAAGTACATCATGAAGACAGACACTGATGTTTTCATCAATACTGGCAATTTAGTGAAGTATCTTTTAAACGTAAACCACTCAGAGAAGTTTTTCACAGGTTATCCTCTAATTGATAATTATTCTTATAGAGGATTTTACCAAAAAACCCATATTTCATACCAGGATTATCCTTTCAAGGTGTTCCCTCCATACTGCAGTGGGTTGGGTTATATAATGTCCAGAGATTTGGTGCCAAGGATCTATGAAATGATGGGTCATGTAAAACCCATCAAGTCTGAAGATGTTTATGTTGGGATCTGTTTGAATTTATTAAAAGTGGACATTCATATTCCAAAAGACACAAATCTTTTCTTTCTATATAGAATCCATTTGGATGTCTGTCAACTCAGACGTGTGATTGCAGCCCATGGCTTTTCTTCCAAGGAGATCATCACTTTTTGGCAGGTCATGCTAAGGAACACCACTTGCCATTATTAACTTCACATTCTACAAAAAGCCTAGAAGGACAGGATACTCTGTGCAAAGTGTTAAATAAAGTAGGTACTGTGGAAAATTCAGGGGAGGTCAGTGTGCTGGCTTACACTGAACTGAAACTCATGAAGAACCTACAGATTGGAGACTGGAGGGTTACACTTGTGATTTATTAGGCCCTTCAAAGATATTTGGAGGAATTAAGTATAAAGGAATTGGAGGTTTTTGCTGAAGAAATTAATAGGACCAAACAATTTGGACATGTCATTCTACAGACTAGAATTTCTTAAAAGGGTGTTACTGAATTATAAGCTCACTAGGCTATAAAAACAAAACAGTGTGGAGTTTTATTTATTGAACAATCTAGTCACTTGAAGGTTTTGTGTGTATCTTATGTGGATTACCAATTTAAAAATATATATAGTTCTATGTCAAAAAACTTCACTAAAGTTATACTGAACAAAATTTTACCTATTTTTGGTCATTTTAGTAGGTACTTCAAGATGTTGCAGTATTTCATAGTTATTATTATTTAATATTACTCCAGACTTTCTGTGTTTTTAAATGTTTTGATGATTTCAATACAATATAAACAGGATAGTGAATCATTCTTTACATTCAAACCTTTTCCAGTTACTCAACTGATCAGTTTATTGTTGATATATCACTCCATTAATGTAAAGTCATAGGTCATTATTGCATATCAGTAATCTCTTGGACGTTGTTAAATATTTTACTGTGGTAATATAGAGAAGAATTAAAGCAAGAAAATATGAATTATTGTCTTGTTTTAAAATATAGTCCCTAGTGTTTTAGAAGTCACTTAATCTGTCTCATTTTTCCACCTGGAAATTAGGAATAATGTAGAATGCCAGGCAGTAATTTCCTTTTGGAAAGGACTCTAAAGGCAGAAAAAAAGGGAGAGAACCTCATGGGCAGAATATTATAAAAAGAGTGTCATATTCCAGCATTTGAGTTGGAAAGAGAAGATTGAAGATCCAAGTTGCATTATTAATCTGCCCTATTTTTTTCCTTTTAACAATCAGTTTGTGAATAAATAGGAAAGAAGCTGCCGCTGTTACGAGTTTCTCATCAAGATGAAAGCCCTAATGTGTAAAGTCAAATCTGATTTAAATTTTGTGCTTTTGTAGAAAGACATTTCTTCATGTGGTGATATATCTTTTGTTGGACCTGCTAATAGTAGGTCAAAGAGGAGTACTCCTTGTCCCCTATTCCTGGGATTATGCAGTTTTCTTTTTAGAGTTTATATAGGGCAAGTGGTTATTTTTTTCTGAATTACAGGATGGAAAAAGATCATATCATTTGTCAGGAAATATAAACTTGAAAGTATGTAGTCAGCTCTTGTAATACTCATATTTATGATTGTCCTATATGAAAGACAACTTCAGTTAAAACTGTAACGTGTGGTTCTCTGTAACAAGGCGATTTGTGTTTCCCAAGGCTCAGACCTAATCGAGTTATATTAAAATCAATTAAATGAAATATTCTATGGAATCGATCTATGCCCTTGTTAATCTCCATCCATATAGGAGTCACTTTCTTTAAGACAGATGGTGGTAGTTATTTTTGTGGCATGGTTAGATTTGACTGGTTTTGCAGAAGATTATAGTCATGTACTGCATAATGACATATACAGTAGTGATCCCATAAAATTATAATGGGGCAGAAAATCTATTGCCTCATGATGTTATAGCCATTGTAATGTCATAGCCTAGTGCATTACTCACGTGTCTGTGGTGATGCTGGTGTAAACAAACCTCTTCACTGCCAGTTGTATAAAAGTACAGCACATTCAGTTATGTACAGTACGTAATACTGATAATGACAATAAATGACACTGGTTTGTGTATTTACTTTTTATCATTATTTTAGAGTGTTCTCTTCCTGCTTATTAAAAAAAAAATGTTAAGTCTGATACAGTCTTGGGCAGGTCCTTCAGGAGGTATTCCAGAAGAAAGCATTGTTATCATAGGAGATGACAGCTCCTTTCATGCTATTGCCCCTGAAGACCTTCCAGTGAGACAAGATGTGGTGATGGAAGACAGTGATACTGATGATCCTGACCCTGTGGACCTAGGCTAATGTGTGTGCTTGTGTCTTAGTTTTTAACAAAGTTTAAAAAGTAAAAAAGTTTAAAATAGGAAAAAGCTTATAGACTAAGGATATAAAGAATATTTTTGTACAGTTTTACAAGATATTTGTGTTTTAAATTTAAGCTAAGTGTTATTACAAAAGAGAGTTTAAAAGTCTGTAAAGTTACTGTGATTTAAGTTTAATTACTGAAGAAAGAAAATTTTTAAATGAATTTAGTGTGGCCTACTTTAAGTGTGCTGTGTTTGTAAAGTCTACAGTAGTGCACAGTAATGTTCGAGGCCTTCACATTCACCCACCACTCACTCAGTGACTCAAACAGAGCAACTTCCACCCCTGCAAGCTCTGTTCGTGGTAAGTGCCCTCCCTATGCAGGTGTACTATTTTTTATCTTTTATACTGTTTGGTGTTTTTACTGTGCTTTTTCTATTTTAGATACACCAATACCATTGTGTGACGGTTTCCAGCAGTAAGTATTCAGTACAGTAACATGCTGTACAGGTTGGTAGCCTAGAAGCAATAGGCTCTACCATGTAGCCTAGGTATATAGTAGGCTATACCATCTAGGTTTAGAGTACACTCTGTAATGTTTGCACAACAACAAAATCACCTGACAAATTTCTCTACAACGTATCTCCATTGTTAAGTGCCACATTTCTGTACATCGATGTTTGGGAAGCTAACTCAAAACATTTCTAGAGAGAACTTTTAACACACAAAAAAAATTCCCTTTCACTTTTAGAAAAGACAAAAACAAACAAACAAACAAAAAAAAACCGCCAAACAAGTAAAATGTGAATAATTGCCAAGTTTCAGAAGATTGTTTCTTCTGAACTGAAGGTTGGTGTCTAAAAGAACCTACAAAGTTAAATGATTAGGAAAACATTAAGAGATTGGGTCATTATTTTTTTTTAACTATATTTCTTAATAAGCTTTCAGGAAGTAAATATTAACTGTATTATTAAAATCATGACCTGGTGTTTAACCAAATCAGCAGCTTTAAAAATTTGAACTCATATAACAACGTTTAATACTGGGGCTTTTCCTTGCGGTGATTCGGTCCCATCTGCCTTAGCCCTGCCATCACCATAGTTTCACACACCCTCTGCCTCACTTGCTTTCCTTGTCTGCAAGTGTTGAGTTTGTGACTTAGCACATTAGTTAGCTTTGCTAAGGGTCACAAATGCTACAGTAACATCCAAATCTCAGACTTGATGACAACCAAAAGTTTTCATCACATTGCATGGCAGTGGTTGGCTGCAACCCTGCTCTATGTGTCTTTCATTCCAGGATCCAGGCTGATGGGCAGCCCATTTGGAACATGCTGTTCTTACAGAAGGAAATTAAAAAGCTGGTGGAAGCACAGTGGCATATATTAATACATCCACTGGCTGAGACGAATCCCTTGCCAAGCCCAGTGTCACTGAGGTGGGGAAGTACATTTCTCTTGCAGGAAGTAACTGCAAGTGGTGTTGCAGCATGCAGGAATGTGTTCTTCCACAGGATGAGGTACGAAAAACAGTGCAGTCGTACTGTGAGCTGCCACACTCAGTGTCGGAAAGGGAGAGGGAGCCTTCAGACAATGCAAGACAACTCTGCAACAGACCCCAATTTAGGCCCTGTAAACCTGCAGAAACAGAAATAAAAATTTTTGCCTAATGCTACCAACTTTGAGGGTGGCTTCTAATGATGATAATTAAAACATTTCTTACCAGGGAAATTTCCCGTTGTCTGTGGCCCTGGGGCCAAGCCTTCTTTCCTCACATCTGGCCCCTCCTCCATACATGCCGGGCCTTATCCCTGCTTGAGGTTATCAACGAGTAATTTCCAAAACTCTTTCCACTTAGCCCTCTTTCTGTTTCTACTTTCTCCTTTCAGACCATGTGGGAAACAAGGCAGAAGTGAATGCTACTTATATTTCTCCCCTGCCGCCCCCCCAAAAAAAAGAAAATCAAGGCAATTCCCAGATAAAAGGAAGTCAACTTCTCTAAAAATAAATTTTGCCATACTCTTAAAAGGTTGCAGCAGCTGCAGTGACAGTTCTAAATGCCACTCTTCCCTCTCTTGCAACATATGTACAAACTGTACAGAAACAGGATGAAAATATAACAAAATTTGAACAGAAAATGCCTCAAAGATTTCTTCCTACTTTAAAGGTACCTTTTATTATTTCATTCTCAATGACGATAAATCATTTTTATAACACAGATGTTTTAAATATATTAACAAATTTAGGTAAAGATAAAAAGTGACATCAAAATGTCACGAGCAAAGACTGCTGGGGTGCAGGCCAAATGCTGTGTTTACCGCTGAGCCCCCCGCCTCGCGTGCCCACCATCCCGCTTCTGTGCAGGCAGGGGCTGCCTCCCAACTCAGTCACTTGTGGTGTTTAAGCCAGTGTCTCACTGTGTCACTCAGGCTGGAATACAGTGGCATGATCATAGCTTACTACAGCCTCAGGCTTTTGGGTCCAAGTGATCCTCCCACCTCAGCACCCCCCAAGTAGCTGGGATTATAGGCGTGCGCCACCACACCTGGCCAATTTTTCAAAAACTGTAGAGATGGGGCTTACTATGTTGCTCAGGCTGCCACCGCTCTTTACCAGCCTTTCTTGCTTCTCATGTTTTGACATGTGAACCAATCCCAGCCAGTGGGACTCCAGGCGATGTCTGCTGGTAGGCTTTTGGGCTTTCTAATAAAGACAAAGTATCCTTTTCTTTGGCCAGATGTTATGTCTGCAATGATGGTATCTGAAGCAGCCATGTGGATCCCATGAGAACAGCCTAAAGGCCAGAGCAGTGGCTGAGATGGAGAGCCTGGCTCTTGATGACATCATTGGGCCACTGAACCAACCCTGTGACCACAGACTTCTTGCCCTTGCATATGTGAGTTAACCACCATGGTGGGTGCCATAGTCTGTTACAGCTGAGGACATCCAAACTGTAGGAACATAAGAAACAGTTTTCCCCTTCCTAAGGATCTGGGCCAATGATGAGTGGGGCTGATGTGAAGAGGTAAACCCAATTTCCTATGAGGCAGACAGAAAGCAGCTTGTCCGTGACATGGGAGCTCTATGCTCTGGGATGCATCTTGGTGGAGAATGGAGCCCAGCCTGAATGAGTAGCCCACACTGATGGATTGGAGATACCGGAAATAAAAAATGCCTTCTCTTCCTTGCTCCTCAATAAGTGATTGCCTTCCATTTCAGGCAGCAGAGTCTGAATTCCCATCTGCTGGGAGCACAGAAAGGGGCACAGCATCCTGGTTACAAACTTGAAGAGTCTACACATCTCTCACTAATGAAGCCATCACAGTCTGGAGCCAGATCTTCCCATTTGAATGAGGAGAGAGGACAGAGTCACATTTGCTTGCCTTTTACTGCTTACTGACTGAATAGCATCAGGAAAGGTTTACTTTATGAACCTGGCACAAAGTAGGTTCTGGGCCTGATGTTAACAACATTCACTCTGCCGTCTTCACAAATGAAAAGGTGGAACATTTCTGACTTCTAGTAAATTCACATTGCAATGACTTTCTCTGGACACAGATCTTGCAGTTCTCCCATCCCTCAAGGCTGCTGTGATTAATTTATTTTAAAAAGTCTTTCACAGTTTCAGGAGAAGAACAGTTGAAAAGCTCTAGGTAGAGGATAATTTGGTGTTCACAAATGAAGTGATTCTCTCATAGCTCAATGAATAGTAGGATTAGGAGAGTAACTTCACTTTTGTATTGAATCCCTTTTATATGTACCTTTAAAAACTTTTGCACTTCCTTTTTTTTTCTCCTTCAGTGAACCTTAGCATATAAACAAGATAATTTTTTTAAAAAGTATTTTATATGTAGACATGAACTTTTATATTTCTCAGACTTAAATTTAAAAGCAGGTAGAGTAGGCAGTTGTTTTGCATGCCTAACTCCTTTTCTTTCCCTTTTTTTTAAAAAAAAATTTTATTCTTTTTAAGAGATTGGGGTCTCACTGTGTTGACCAGGCTGGTCTCAAACTCCGGAGCTCAAGTGATCCTCCTGCCTTGGCCTCCCAAAGTATAGTTATTACAGGCGAGACCCACTATGTCTGGCCCCAACCTTTTCTAGAAAATTCTGGAATTGTCTAATCCACGAACTCCATCTGCATGATTAATGCAAGTCACCATGTTACTACTATATGGCCCAAGCCATGAGTACTACCGACTCTTCAGAGCCTAGAATCCTGGAGAGAGTTTATCTGTATTTCATTCTGTCTCCACATTTTACAGTGTTTCTTCCTGCATCTTGTGAAAACCTTTGCAGACGGATATTTTCTGAACACTTTTCTCAGAGCTGCATCATGCTGTGTTGCTGGAGTCTATCATCTATGTATAATGTAATCCGTGTTACCTGATAGTAATTACTATAAACTTTGTCGATGCGTTACTATGAAGAGGGGTAAAAGTTGTGTTAGGTTTACAATAAACATTTTTTGTTGCATACATTGTATACATGTTTATAAATTGCCTTGTTTTGAACCAGAGCCGGCTTATTCCCATTCTAAATGAAAGCACCAAAGTCTCAAAACCTCCTGCCTCTTGGTTCCGTTATGCTTTGGTCTTATCCTCCACCCATGAATTGTTTCTTTGCTTTCCACATAGAACCCCAACTCAAGCTATTCCAACTCAGAAGCATAGAGAAATTATAAAATTCAAGAACAGATATTAGAATGGAAAATGAGTTTAACTTAAAAGAATACCAACAGTCTCAGGTTTAAAGTCTAACAACTTTATGTGTTTATTTTTGCTTTAATCTTGTCATCATGGGTAAATTTTTAGCTGTTCATTTTTATACAACAACACAGGGTCAGAGATAGCATGAACACATTAGTCTCTACAAGGCTAATTCTACCCCAGCACCCATCAAAGTGACCTAAATGACACGCCATGCATCTTGAGTGACGTGCACTGCCATATCCCCTGAGCTCTACTACAGGTAATGTTACACCAAATTGACGTTGTAACTGTGTTTCAAGTGTCTCTTAGAGACAAATATAGAACAGTAGGTAAAATAACCCTGAAGACTTCCAAGAGTAATGAGGTTTCGCCAAAGCTTGTTGTGTTTATCGTGGACAGTTTTCAGGAAATAACTTACCAGAAAGCCTGATTGATTTGACAGTCATTTTGACCTGTGATTTATTTATTAAATACAATTTCAAGGTTCCTAAAATAAAGTATTCCTAATAGATTGTAGATCCTGTATCTTTTTATAAGCAAGTAACCCCTTGTGATTTTTAAAGTTGCAAGAAAATGCTGATGGAAAAATTTTCATGATGTTGAAATAGGTATAAATAGAAGCTTATACAAAGCCACTGTCTCAACATCACCAGGATAAGAGATAAGAACTTCTGAGACATTATACTGTTTCCCAAAAAAAACACTATTTTTTTTTTCCTTCCCCTTTTTCTCTCCCCACCCTGTGCTTTCCTCCTTTCCATCCCTAATAACTGAGTTCCACCTATGGTTTTAATCTTACTAAATCAGAAATTGGCTTGGTTTCATTTGAATTTCCTTTTATATGTGCTCATGATTAAAACAACAAAACCCTGCTTTTGATCACAATAAGCTCTTTACCATCTCTAACCATTCCTACTCTAGTATATGAAGTATATGAATTATTCTAATTCAATAGAATTCTAATGCAATTTGGCAATAACTAGTGTTTGGATTTAAAAAGCCATTGGCATAAACAGAAAGAGATGTTTAGGAGAAATGAGCAGGCAAGCAAATAATTTAGAAAGAAGTGATGGTTTCTGTGGTTAAAATAAAAGTCTGGGATTTAGTTTTTCTTTGCCATACAGAAAACAGATGTTGCTATTTTTGTTCAAAATACAAAACTTAAATTCCATGCTTAGACTCTGGAATGTGTAAAGTAACTATGGATACCAAATTTATGGTTTAAAAAAACTGACATTTAATCTGTTCATATTTGAAATCGGGAAATAATTGTGCTCCTGAAATGTTAACTTTCTATATAACAGATTCACTGATTTATACAGGAACACTGTATAGATCTTCTAAAACACTGTATAGAATCTTCAGGAACACTGAAGATACTCTCAGTTCAGGGCTCTCTTTGGGGGCATAAGGTTATTACACTATATAGTCTCTTGGGAACAAAAATAAACATAGGCCATGGAGAGATGTTCTTGCTCCTCCTTTTTCTCCTTTCTATAGCCCTTTTCTTCCCCCAGAAAGATCCTGAGAGAGAGACAACCTGGTTTTCACCAGCCTCCTGCTGTGCCCTTGCACAGCTGCTGGCCTACTTGGGTGGAGGCTTCCAGTGGCACCCTCTACTGGGACACTCCTACCCCCCATCCTGGTCCCCAGAGGCTCCATGTCTCACTTCCCACCCCATCCTTGGGAAACTAGGTGAGTTAGTAAAACGGAGTAATTGTCTTATGCAGTTTGCTTTAGTGTGGGCAAGAAATTCCCAATCTCGTATCACTTACTTTTATATGTGAGAAATAATTATTCTAATTCTACCCTGTCCAAACAAATCTATGCCCATTGGAAGAAATCATGAAGATAACAGTTTTCATCCCATTGGGTCAATATTGAGTGTTATAGTATCTCTGAGGCCCCCACTAGGATGTAAGCCCCAAGAGGGCAGTGATGGCGCCTGAGTGCTCACCAATGGATATGTTCACTCAGACAGTCACTGCCTGGCAAGTAGTAGATGCTCACACACACAAAGAAATTAAAAAAGGAAAGAATAAAATATACAAGCACACTTAGAGCAATAATAGTGACTTCCCCAATGTAATATGTTCATAAGATTGATCAATCTGTTATAAATGCAATGATGCTTCTATGTTTACGAAAAAAACTCATACATTTTCCTTATACAAATTATGTGAGCAGAGTTTACATTGGGGTCTTTTGGAATGAACTGTTTAATTACTATTTTCCAGGTTTGTCAGAATAATCATTTATCTGAACCCACTAAAATTTCTATTTGTGTCTCTCTCTTTTTTTTTCTTTTTCCTGGCTGCCCATGAGAATTCTGAGACGTTATCAAATAGACTTCAGTTCTGTGACCTGAATTGCAGTTGTGTAAGTGCTCTAAATAAAAATCATTTGCTTTAGTAATTGAAGAGTAAACTTAAAGACAGTATTGTAGATGTTAATATTTCAATGTGAACATGTAATAAATTAAAAAGAACAAACACTGCTTTCTAGAATGGAAGCAAAAGTTATGGGTTTCTCCATGGTCATATTTTATTCATTATTCTACTTTCTGCACACTGTATATGCTTGAGGTAAAACAATAATCAAGATGATAAATACATAAAGACCGTTAGTTGTAGTCTGGGAGCCCAAATAAGAGTAGTATTGTGGCTTAATGTCCCATGGTTCTAGCTTTTCTCCACACAGCAGGATTTAGACGTTTTCATTACTAAACGAAGAAGTCACCATTTGTCCTAAGATACACTAAGACAAATGGGAATTTAAAACTTATATAAAAGACATCTTTTTCTTGGGTTAGAGATGTCTAATACATCATTTCTACAGGATTAATTTTTTTAATTATATGGATTAGAAAACTAAGAAGCAGGAATATCAGATCACTCTGTGGTTTGTTTCTGTGAAATTGTCTGTTGTAAACTGAGTACTCACTAGTATTCATGGTGGCAGTTGCAAAATTACCAGTATGTTAAAACTCGCTCGCAGTTGTAGCTGTGACTGTGTTTATCTGACTTCAGTTTTATCGTCCATGATTTGGAACGTGAACGGAACCTAGGACAGTTAAGGTGTTGAGGACAGCAATAAATGAGACCTCATGTATCCATTTTCATCAGAAAAAAATGGAATAGGGATTGCAATTTTACCAACTTCACAAATAACTGAGAATGTTGTTATCCCTTCAATATTACCTCCTTCACAAAGAGCGTAAGTACAGAAAGCATAATTTGTGATGTAATAAACTATAACACCACCTTTTCTTAATTTAAAATATTTCCTTTTATATTTCCCTTGATTTGGGCTTCTGTATTTTCTTAAAAATGCTTTCCTTTACATTCTAATTTTGACCACACTGGAAACTGATTTTACAATTTTTTTTATTAAAAAGTGTTCCAAACCGTTTTTCTTAAATGTGATTCTGCCCGTGCCTTCAGTCCTACAAAAGGAAGCTTTAAAATTAAAATGCTGTCTTCATTAACAAATAAGCAAAGCATTAACCAATACTCTTAAGAAAGAGAAGCCCATTTTATGAATGGTGAAAAGTGGTAACAACTGCCTTTTCTTGATCTATGTGCAGGTGTCAGAAATTACTATTAAACACAACCTGTATATAGTAAAAATCTGATAATCCACATTTCTTATAAGCTACTTTTTACATTTTTAATGTCTGGGTATCCTAAAGGGGTTTTCCCCTGATACCTGACTATTACGTCCATCTTTGCTTCTGCATGAACAGTGAAACTATGTGTGATGATTTGTTAAAATGAATAGTTACTACATGCTGTCCTCAAAGTCCTTAACTTGGATTTATTAAAGCAATTGTACATATGATGCTGTGGTTATTACTAAACACATAAAAATTATCAATAATCAACCCCAGCCTCAATAGTTTGCTGTTCAACCGTGATAAAAATAACAAATAGACAAAGCATTAACATTACTAAGGATCAGCAAACAAATTTACATGTTAGAAAAAATGTTTAGAAATGCATCTAATGGAAGCCTCATGGTCTTTCCTTTTCTGTGATTTTCTATATATTTTTAAATATCACATAGTAATGAAATATAAAAATATTCATTTTGATTCAACCTGAAAAGCAAAGGTAACTGCAAAAAAGCAGTGGAAAGATCTTGGAATGAATTTGAGACATATCTAGCTATGGCAGGGCTCTTGCTCATTATTCATATAAAAGAAAGGGATGGCCGGGCGTGGTGGCTCACGCCTGTAATCCCAGCACTTTGGGAGGCTGAGGCGGGCGGATCACGAGGTCAGGAGATTGAGACCATCCTGGTTAACACGGTGAAACCCCGTCTCTACTAAAAATACAAAAAATTAGCTGGTCATAGTGGTGGGCGCCTGCTGCTCGGGAGGCTGAGGCAGAGGCAGGAGAATGGCGTGAACCTGGGAGGCAGAGCTTGTAGTGAGCAGAGATTGCACCACTGCACTCTAGCCTGGGCGACAGAGCGAGACTCTGTCTCAAAAAAAAAAAAAAAAAAAAGGGATGATGTTTAGAGCTTTCAGTAGGATTGTTCTGCTATCAATATGAGGCTGCTGTTGGTCATATTAAGTCATACTACTTCTTAACACTGCTTTTATTAACAAGTCAGCTTCGTATATGAAAGGCTCATGCATCTAAGTTGCAAATTGTACTTGTACTGCTACTACTAAGAGTCAGCATGAATGAAACCACAGCAATATTTCAATATACCAGAATTTCCCAAAGAGTGTTCTTTAGAACACCAGTTCCTTGCAATGTTACTAGGTGCTACTCAAAAAAGTTTCTGTGGTCAAATTAATCTGGAGAACACTGGGCTAACTGACAGTAGATATTCGTTGTGTTTTTCTCTCCCCTGCAGGACATTTAAATTAGAGCCTTAGATATGTTCATGTTATAACTTTCTAAGATGGTATGTGTTTTCCAAACTTATTTGATCCTGGAACCCTATATTTAGAAGAGCATCTTTGGAACTTACGTTTTTTGGAACACACTTTGGGAAACACTGGATTCTATTATTTCTACAGCTAACTATCTCAAAAGTCTAGATATCAATGACTTAATCCAGAGGCAATTAAACAGCCATGGTATCTAACAGTCATGTCATTTCTCCAGAGCTGGATGACGAATGCTGGTGTGACATGCTAAGGCAATTTTGGGGGACTGTTAGGGGATGAACAGTCTAGTGGTGGTTCAAAAGGAGGAAAAAATTTCTGAAATGATTGGAAAAGTTTTATACAAAGTATATATTCCTATACTTTCTGATATACAATGATATGCTGCCTTTTCTAAACACAGACCTTTCATTGACACAGTTGCAAGAGAGATCTAGCAAAAAAAAATCAGGAAAATCAAAGTACCCCTTGATACACAAGTTCCTTGCAGTGTTACTAGGTGCTACTCAAAAAAGTTTCTGTGGTCAAATTAAACACAAAGGAAATTAAACTCAAAGGAAACAATGGAGTCAATTTCCTAGAATCCAACAGTGGAATCAATTTCCTAGAATCACTTCAGATTAAATTGAAATGATGACGCTATGACTCTCATGCAATCCTCTTTGCCATTTACCCAAAATGATGTAATAATTACACTTGTATGAAATAAGGCCTGTTTTAAATTATCCAGCTTGCATCCTTCACTATAACACTCTCTGTGTAATACTCTTATGACATATACAAGATTCAAGAAGCCAATACCTCAATCCACAGCAAGGAATAAAATGCAGCCACTGGTTACCACTAATATGTACATATGTACACAGATATGTCACATTAGAACAGCAATTCAGAGTTAATTGCCTTGCGGCAAGTTGGTCATATAAAATAAATGCAGGTCTTGGGAACAGCTTTGGAGCTTTCTATATAAGTATTGTTTATTCCTATGATGAAAGAATTGTAAATACAATTAATTTTTTAAAAAATTTCCCTAGCTGTCCCTCCCCCAACCTATGTTAAGAGTACAGATTGCCAGTGGAGCAGCAGCAGAGCACTGCATTAATGGAGACCTGGGCCTGGCACCCTGCTGGGGTCTCATAAACACATGGCCATTCCCGTCTTCATTTCTAAAAGACTGTAAAACCATCCCAAAATTTGGCACCATGGGGACAATTGGCAATTCGAACTCGAGCTAGCAAGGGAGTCTAGGAAGCCTTGGGTGACAATTCCAAAGCTTTGGCAGTGCTGCTTAGGGAAGCTTCACATGCAGACATCTCAAATCAATTTCCCTAATGGCTCGATTCAGCATTCCCGGGTCCCTGGGGAGCAGCCAGTGTGCTACAGGGCACCCCAGGAGTGATGTCTGCAAATCCCCAACAGCTGGAAAAGGGCTAGGGAGAGAGAGCTCCAGAAGGAAGAGAACAAAATACTCTGATTTTAGATACAACTATCCTAACTATTAATGAAACTGCTACAGTTTTGCCTAGAACTTCTATCTTTTAAAAATCTACAAGCCATAGTAGGGGGGAAAGAGGCAGTAATGGGAGTAGGATATATACACTCTATTCAGTTAACATTAGAAATGAATTAATTGCACAAAGCAAAATTTAGAAGACGCCTTGTGAACCTCAATTAGAGAGAAAGTTATGTAACTCGTGCACTCAGCACCATCTGTTAAGAAATTCTGCAGGGCACGTAACCACTGATTTACTAATTTAGTAGCTTTTCTTTCTCATCTTTATCAAAACACTGCTGCTTTCATTTTAGACAATAAAATAACTGTGGAATTTAAAATGTCTTTCCCTTGCTATTATACATTTTGTGCTATGTTAAAATAAAGAAAGAAAGTTGGCTATGGGCTGTAAATTGCCGACACCATTGGTGCTGATTTCAGTTCGATGGTGGGTGGGGCAACTCTCAGGAGTCAGAACGTCCTGAATCCCCAAGCAAACTCAGTCACCTGGCCTGGCCATATCAGCACTGCTCACAGCCAGCATTTGTTTTCCACATTCCCTTTCCTGTCCCCCCACCCCAAATATTAATACACACATCCACATATTCAGTGTCTCTCCAGAAGCAAATGCTTAAATCTGAAATGGTGGCAGATATTTTGTACTAGAAGATTCTATGGCTAAAAAATAATAACCAAGGTTCTAACTGTAATGCTGGAGAACACAGTATACAAAAGTAAGCAAATCTCATGGGAAGTCATTAGCAATTCTCAGTGCAGTCAAAGAAAGATAAGGGCTTGGAGAAATCAAGATAGATTGCAGCCCTCCACATCCACAGGGCAATTTCTTCACTCTCTCGAGCTCTCTCCTGGACACGGCTTTGGGAAAGCTCTACAGCAGCAGGAGGGGAGAGGGCAGGGCTCCACGGGGAGGAGGTGTCCGGTGAATGTGGCCTATGGGAAGCTATAACCAGAAATGCCCACAGGGAAAGAACAACACCAGGTGGATACAGAGGGGTGGGAGGCAACAAAAGTTCGTTTGGCTGTTTGAGTCACCTTAGGCAAAAAGAGTGACCCGGCATTTTCTCTAAATAAACTTATAAAATACCAAGCTTGGAAAAACGATACATTAGTGACACAGGAAATGTAGAGCAGCAAGCCAGGCCCCTAAATAATTCTGGCCCACTTCTCAATATGGGTTCACGCTGGAATTCCCGACTTGCTGTGTTGCCACTGCTGGGTCCCTTTGCTGCCTCCCCTGCAGGGCTGCAGGCCACAGGGGGCGGTTTGTGTTTGCCTGGAGAAAGCTACCTGATGGGGATGGAGATTTGCAACCAAATGTTAAAGGCTGCTGCCTTTCCATTGTCAAGGAGAAGCTCATCCCAGTAGTTTCCCACCAAATCCCAAGCTGCAGTAGCTGGGAACTCTGTAGCTGGCTTCAAGGAGCACACATACAGTTATAGGCTGCTGCTTCTCAGAACACTGCCTGAGAGACACTTGAAAACCACTAGGAAAAGGGCAAGGAAAAACGCAAGAACTGGCAGCTGGAGCTCAATTCAGGGTGGTAACCTCACCAGCTCACTCCTTTGTCGATGCAAACAGCTTACTTGCCGGGGAACACTGTGACTCATTCAGTATCATT
Organism: Rhinopithecus bieti; assembly: GCF_001698545.2. Lineage (NCBI taxonomy): Eukaryota > Metazoa > Chordata > Mammalia > Primates > Cercopithecidae > Rhinopithecus > Rhinopithecus bieti. The sequence goes on from NW_016803114.1 coordinate 490,801, forward strand.
TCCTTCATCTACTGCTGAAAATGGAAGGAATCATGGTATTGTGATTTGGTTTTTTCATTTTCCCTAACGTGGTTTCTTGGTCATGTAAGATGAAAAATCATGGTGTCTGTTTGTGAATTTAACAGCTGCCTATTACATACGGTAAGGACTAAGCAAAAGGTTAACGGTCATGCATGATTTGGATAAATGCACAAAGGCTGGTCAGGTGGTATACAAAGTCTATTTAACTAATAAAGGAAGCAAGGGAAAAGGATTATTTCTGCTGTGCAGGCAGTTGCCACTGGTCTCCCATCCTCTGCTTCTCGCAGTCCCCAAGAGCAGCCAAAATAATAAACCATTCCAAATCTGCTTCCAAGCTGCTACTGAGCAGAAAACATGGGCTCAGAAGGACAAAGCATTCTTAGGACAGCTCTGTCTCTTGGCAGAGGGTGTTGCCACGTCAGCCCCTGACCACTCACAGGTGACGCAGTGGCCTGTCTCCTGCAGCACTGGGTGGCCTGTCCTGTCCACTGTTCCAAAGAGAGGACACAACAGCTGATGCCTGGAGGACCCTGAACAGCATATTGAAAAGAATCTTGAGGGAGACTAAATGGCACATATGCTATTCACTTCATATACGTAACTCTACAGCTATTTATTTATATATTTTGGACACTGGATGAAAGAGTTGGGAAAACATGAAGAAACCATTTTCCAGCTTCTTAACTACATTGGCCAAGGGCACCCTCTGTTCATCACTGCTTATAGACCTAAGACCACCAGGAAGAGGGGATTCCATGTCCGGGATGGATGATCCTAATTACAACTCCCACACTTTTCACTAAATTAAAAGAGACCAGTGTGTTGCAAGTCCTTTAGTCTAAGGCAGCTGAGACCCCTGAAGGGTTCACTGCTCTTCTGTTTTGCTGCTATTCCTGAACTTCACCACCATGACTGTTATATTGTCAGGGCAGCCTCTGTAAAATGACTGTAAAACTATGCTCTTGGCCCCAAAGTGAGGTTCATCCAAGCGCTCCTTGATGAATCGAACTGCTTCTTCATTGCTGAAAGCATCCCAGAGGCCATCTGATGCCAAGATCATGAACTCAGGCTGAAGCTTGTCCAGGTCAAAGGTCAGGATGTCTGGGTCTGGGATGACCACGTTGAGATTTTTCAGCGGATAATCTCCCAGGGACCGAGACATGGCCAGGATTCCCTGGACCCTCCAAGAGCCATTGAAACTGATGAAACCACCTAGAAAGACAGGATGAGCGCATTAGTTTGACCAGCTGATATCTCACATACCCGAGATAGTCTAGGTGTGTGCGCAACAGGGTGACCTACTTCGTGTTAACTGGCCCGTGGACACGCCCCTTAACCCCATCACTCCCGGGACCCACTGCATGGCCTGGGGTTTCATACTCTACCAGTTGATCCTCATACCCTCATCCTGGCATCTTGAAGGATTTCAAGAATATATCAATAAGAGTACTGAAGGTAGGGGATACATATGGGGGAGGGCATTGGTTTTAACTTAACACCATGGTGGCTCAGTGATTGACAGTAGAGAGCGTGAGGGTAGGGATTTGAGGAGAGTGGCAAAGGAATGCTGAAAGGCAGGTGACGGGCATATACATCATTTGGCCTGAGGCCACCCTTAAGTGTGCCTATATAGATCTCAAAACAGCTCTGTCCCCCCAAATAGGATCAAGATTAAGAAAAAGCACATATTAGTGTAGTCATTAAAGGCTCAGGTCAGACTACTTGAATGTGATTCCTTAGCCATGTCTCACTTTGGATGAGAAACTCTTTCTCTGATCCTTAGTCTCCCTGCGTGCAAAATAGAGACAGTATCTATTTTATTGGGTTGTTGAGAAATGAAGGTCTTATTCCACATAAGTCATTTGGCATGGTCCCTGAATATAATATACACTTAATAACTGTATCTATTATTTTTTTCTCCCTTCACATATTTGTCAGATACTTACTAAATACCTACTCCATGGAAGGCAATGTGCAGGATATGAAGTTATACAAGATCCAGACCTTTCTTTAAAAAAGTAGACAGCCTGGCGGGAGAATTAAGTCACAAAAAGTAATAAATACAATAAGCACGAAGTGGTATTCTTCACGGTGAGACCAGTGTCTGCTAAATGCTGTAGGCAGATGGAGAAGGGAGGGATGATTCCCAGTTCTGATCATGAGGGAGTAATGAACATTAAAGGTGGGCTTTGAGTGATGGGTGAAACATCTATGGGCAGGATACGTAGGAGGACATTCCAAGAAGTGTGGTCTAATAGGCAAGAGCATAAAACCCAGTCCTGGGATTCAACTGTAGTCTCACCATTCACTAGCTGTGTGTGCTTGGGCATGTAAGCCTCTGTGAAGTTCCAGTTTGTTGGTTACAAAATGAGAATAATATTATCAACCTCTTAAGACAGGCAAAGAGAAAGTGTATGCATAAAGTGCTAGGCTTTGCTCCCAGAACAGGGTGAGCACACAATAAATGACAGCTAATGTTGTTGGAAACAGTATAAGGAGTGGCGACAGAAAGCCCAACATGTATATGGCCCAGACTGGCTGGACCTTACTGTCACGCTAAGCAGGAGGGGGAAAGATGTCCTGAAAAGAGGCTGACGCCAGAGAAAACACACATGAAGATGGTAAAACCAATCACTGTTTCTTAAGCCCTGTATAAAATATGCCCTTGATCAAATTATGTAAAAGAACAGAGAGGTTAGATTAACCACCTTGGAGACAGTGTCCAAATTTGCTTCCACAAAGAATCAATGTAGAGTGCAGGCGTGGGTAGTGGGTACGGCAGGGAAGAAGAGGAAGGATAAAATGGCCATGACATTTCAAAGGAGTACTGAATAGTAAGATGACATTTTCAGGTGTATTGTGTACACATCTTTGCCTGTGCTGATGCAAGAGTGGGCTAACTGTACCTTAATTTCACAGCAGACTCTTACAGGGAGATGGTGTTTTGTAAGTGGGAAGCCAGCGAACTTTGCTCTTACTGCCTGGAGGTCATCAAAGTTTGATGGATGCTCCTAAAATATCATTTGTTCCATCCCATCAACAGAAAACCTGACCAATGCTTTCATTAAAAACTATTTTGCAACTCAAGCAGTCACTGAAGCAGGAGGTTGTAATAAAATTCAACACATTTTGACTTAACAGTATAGTTCCCTACTGTGAAAACTAAAATGTTGATTAGGTTCATTGAATTCATTCACTGGGCAGAAGCTGACCTGTAGAGATCAATGTGCAGATTAACCCAGAGAGCAGGGGCCCATCCTGGTCAGAGACTAGTGTCTATGAGCACCTCGCTTGTTCCCCTTTGACAGCTGGCCTGCTGCCTGGCACATCGTGAACAGCATACATCCTGCAGCTCTCAGTCTGAAAAGTGAAAGAATGCTTCCCTTCCATAGGTATAAAGGTATCCTCTGAAATCTAATTATGAAAATGTAATAATCAACTGATAATGATCCTCCCTGTCATCATCCAAATGTCACTCTAGCAAGGCCCACACAGGCCACACTACTTAAAACTGCAACTCTCTGACACTCCCCTTACCTGCTTCATGTCTTTCTATAGCAGTTACCACCTTGTAATACACTATATGAATGACTTATTTTTACTATTTTTTTTTGTTAATGTCTACTTACTCCATTCCCCACCCCCATGACAATTTCAGAATATCAGTTTCATGAAAGCTTGGGAATGGGGCTTTGTTTTATCCCTAGCTCCTAGAATATTGAATAGACGAATGAATGAATGAATGAATGAATGAATAAGGAGCCCCTCTACCCCTAACCTTGCTCTGAAATATTTACTTATACCAGGCACTAAGCCAGATGCTCAAGGTATAGAGATGAACAAAACCAAGTTCCTGTCTTCAAAGAGGTGACAGTCAGGAAGGCAAGGCAGATAGGAGAGCCAGGTATGTCCACGTATTATAAAAGGTGACCCAAGAGGTCCACATAGGATGCTGGGGAAAGGCAGAGGGGCATCCACCCCAGACTTGGAAGGCCCTTGCCGCAGTGTGACATGGAAAGCTTCCAAAACAACACCTTAAACTGAATCTTATGGGACAAGTAATTGTCACCCAGAAGAGCACTTGCAAAGGCACAGAGGTTTTTGGAAACAAGGTCTTTTGAGAAATGATTAGTAGTTTGGTGTGGCTCCGAGGGAAGCAGCATATAGTAACAGGCTAGAGAAAAGTGAGGACCAGAGACCCAAAGATTTTATTAGCCTTTAAACTGGAAATAGGCTTTTTAGTTCTTTTGGAATCTTTGGTTATGAAGGACAGATTTAGTGGCCATTTATTTGATAGGCAACGATACAAAGTTAATCTCAGTTACCTCAGTAGCAGCCTCTGTATAATCTCAGTTACCACAGTAGCAGCCTCTCTAATACCGGGTAACTGAACATTTTATCCAGGAGCTCCCCCAATCAGGCCGCTTTGCTCAACAGCAAGACAGTAGACATTTCTTGGAGGTGTTCGCAAGCTTACCTGCTCTCTTTATCCTCTTTCTTTCCTTCAACTGGTAAGGCTTGTGATCATGAGACAAAGGAATAGCGTTCCCATCTTTGTCACACAGGACCCCGCGCGAATCACCCACGTTGGCCACAGTGAGGTCTTTATCTGATAGCAGAGCAATCAAACACGTTGTGCCTTAAAAACAGAACAGAGAGACAATGCGGGAGGTCAGCAATGCATTCAGGTTCCGTTGCTTCTTATGGTAACTGGATTCTTCAGTCATTAAAATTCTGTCTTCTGCTGGGTGAGAATTGGACTCCAGCCACTCTGAAAATGACTGCTGTTCGCTTCGGCAACAATGATCAAATCTGACAGTCAATTTTCTTAACCATATTAGAGTGTCACTAAAATAGGCTAGGATAACATTATAATTTTCCTAATCACTTTGTCTCTGCTACTCTTAAACACATATCACATTTAAAAGGATTAGGAGACAAACAAAATCAGTTTGAAGTTTCAGTCAACTGATACACACTTTAGGCTTCTGCTTGGTGCTGAGTTTCTGTGAAGTCCCAGTTGGAAGTGGGAAGGATGGGGGTGGTGTGGTGGGCTCCTCATTTCTAGGAGGGCCTAGAAATGCCAACAGCTGAATCCTGTGGAGCATGAGGAAGTTGTGATGTCGGGGCAGGATGAGTTTGCCTATTCAAAGTCTGACAGCAAAAGACTGGTGGCCAGAAACAGGTCAGTTCCAGGGTGTGATGGAGATAGACCATAAAGACAGAAGCAGAAAAAGCTCTGGTGATGACAGAACTGAGGCCTAGGGAAAGGGTGGTCTGAGTCAGAAGGAAGCAAGATTGAAGATGTGCTTGCCTGAAGCCCACACAAGACACAAAGGACAAGCTCTCCTGAAATTCTTTTTGAAATGAGAATGGATAAAAGCAAATAGAGTTGAACAGTCTGGTCTAGTTGGAGCCTGCCCTGTCCAGTTCCTTTCTGTTCACCTCTTCTTTTTTGACAGTGTCACTCAATATGCAAATATCTGCTGAAATGCACAACCCATTCAGCTCTAGCTTCAAACATATCACCCTTACTTGTTAAAATTATGCATTAATTAGTCTTTATTAATGTTTCCTTCCTCATTAAGGTCATATTCCATAACAAGAATGTCAACTGTATCTAAATGGCTCTTTAGTTTTCATGGAACAACAAAAAAGACTGAATTTTTTTTTTGTCTTCTTTTAAGAGAGGGGATCTTGCTCTGTTATCTAGGCTAGGGAGCAGTGGTGTGATCATAGCTCACTGAAACCTCAAATTCCTTGGCTCAAGGAATTCCCCCACCTCAGCCTCTGGAGTAGCTGGGACTACAGGTGCACACCATGGTGCTGGCTTGAAAAAAAAAAAAACTGAATTCTTTTTTTTTAAATGTTACTCTAAGTTCTGGGATACGTGTGCAGAATGTGCAGGTTTGTTACATAGGTATACATGTGCCATGGTGGTTTGCTCTACCCATCAACTTGTCATCTAGGTTTTAAGCCCCGCATGCATTAGGTATTTGTCCCAGTGCTCTCCCTCCCCTTGCCCCACAGCCCCTGACAGACCCTGGTGTGTGATGTTCCCTTCCCTGTGCCCATATGTTCTCATTGTTCAACTCCCACTTATGAGTGAGAACATGCAGTGTTTGGTTTTCTGTTCCAGGAATGATGGCTTCCGGCTTCATCCATGTCCCTGCAAAGGACATGAATTCATCCTTTTTTATAGCTGCATAGTATTCCGTGGTGTAAATGTGCCAAATTTTCTTTATCCAGTCTATAATTGATGGATATTTGGATTGGTTCCAAGTCTTTGCTATTGTGAATAGTGCTGCAATAAACATATGTATGTATGTGTCTTTATAATAAAATGGTTTATAATCCTCTGGGTATATACCCAGTAATGAGATTGCTGGGTCAAATGGTATTTCTGATTCTAGATCCTTGAGGAATTGCCACACTGTCTTCCACAATGGTTGAACTAATTTAGACTCCCACCAACAGGAAAAAAAAAAAAAAAGGCAACACTGAATTCTTAAATAGACATAAAGAATAAATATAAGTTGATATCAAGAGCAGAGAGAATAATTAAAATAACTATCATAATATAATCAGTTATTATAGTTCTGCTTGAAATTCCATTCTTACACTTATTTAACTAAAAATGCCTTGATCAGATACGGAAACACGTGAAATGTTGGTTACTGCAGGATTTCTAATACAAAAAGCCTTGGGGAAAAAAAAAGACTAATCTCATGGATTATCAAAACAATTTTTAAAAAGCTATAAGAATGAAAATTAAGCAAAAGCACAATCCACACAATTAGAAATTGTTGTTCTCAGTTTTTGATAGTGTTTTTTTGATACTGGAAACTGAAATTTTGGTATTCAACATATCCTCACTTTGTCCTCAAGCATCTGATTGAGTTAAATAGTCCTACACAATCATAGCATAAATTCTCCAGTAAGGCACAGTCTTGAAAGGTAAAACAGAAAGATTGCTTCATGGGATATTACATGGTTTGTAGGCATTACTTCAGCATCACTCTTGGAGTCCTCTCTCTATAGGACTTTCTTCTCACTCTGCACTTTCTGGGTGAGCGTGTCACCGACCTTGGCTTCCACACTTTCTAAGTCTATGCAGTTAGCCTGGTTGACACTCCTGAGGTGTACACCAACTGCCTAGTAGGCATTTCCATTTGCTTGTACTCCAGGGGATCCAAGGAAAGGCTTTAGGGCCTTCATGAGAGGGAAGGGGAGGAATCCAACTGGCTGAGTTAAAGGCCCCTTCCCCAGCTGCATTTCAACTAGGACAGCTCTACTTCCACCTGTTAACAGCTAAAAGTGAGCTGCCATGCAAGATTTCTTTTTTAAAAAGGGAGAAGGAGTCACTCTTGCAGCTAGAAAAATAAAATAAAATTTAGTCCCATATTTGATTAAGAATCACTGAAGGGTTTTAAGCAGGATAGTGACACAATGAGATTCATGTTTTAAAAGATGATTCCGGGGCAATGCAGAAGATAGATAAATTGGGAGCAGTGAGAACAGGTGGAGTTAATGAGGATCTGAATTAATGTAGTAAATATAGGGACAGAGGATACGTGATAGGTTCTTATTTTTTATTTTTAGAGATGGGTTCTCACTATATTGCCTAGACTAGTTTTGAACTCCTGGCCTCAAGTGATCCTCCTGCTGGCCTTCTAAAGTGCTGGGATTACAGGTGTGAGCCACTGTGCCCAGCTCCTGTGACAGGTTTCTAAAAACCAGAATGGATCAGTCATAGAAATTGAGGAGAATAAAGGATGAGGGGAGAAGTTGAGAATAATACCCTTATATCTAGATGGGAGAAACTGGGCATTCCATGGACAAGGACTCAAAAAAGTCTGCTAGGTGCTTCTGAGAAAGGCTTCCCCCTCTCCCCACTAAAAGAGACACAGAGCAGACAATGACTGTTTATTTGGCCCAGTGCTAGCCTATGTGTTTCCCAGAAGTATGGCAACCATTGTGCAGCTATGAAGGGATATCCCTTAGGGTCATGGCAACAAGTGCAGGATTGTAGAGCACAGAGGTAAACAGTAAAGAGCCTGAGTCCCGGAGAATACCAGGGAACTGCTGAGCCACCCTAGAACTGCCCTGTCCTTGTTCTGTGAGACAATAAATGCCTTTCTTGTTTGAGACTTTTTGAGTTGAATTTTTTTTGTTGTTCCCTGTAATATCTGAATTTGGTGAGAGATTTAGTGTGTGGCTGTTCAGCTACACAGTTGTCCCTTGGTATCTGCTGGGGATTGGTTCTAGCACTCCCTACAGATAGCAAAATCCATGGGTGGCCAAGTCCCTTATATAAAATGGCTTAGTATTTGCATATAACCTATGCACATCCTCTTGTATACTTTAAATCATCTCTAGATTACTTATAATCTACAATGTAAATGCTATTTAAATAGTTGTTATATTATTTTTTAATTTGTATTATTGTTATATTGTTTTTTATTGCTTTAAAAATATTTTTGATTTGTGGTTGGTTGAATCCACAAATGCAGAACCCATGGACATGAAGGGCCAGCTGTACTCACATGCTATTGAACATACTTAAGATTTATGACCCGCCTTTGTCACAAACAAATCCCACTGTTTCTATGGGTAAATTAAGATCTACCTCATGGTGAAGTTTTCAGCACTATACTGCCTATGTTAGCAACAGAATCTTAGACCTGGCCAAAATGGGTGAGCCCCAGATGGCAGGGTTTTGAGTTCTAGGTATATTCTGAATTACTGAAATGTCTCCATTCCTTTCTCTACAGAGGAAACCTGCCCCCATCCTGGGTGAGATGTGTGTGGTTCTGGAGAAATAATATGTACAAAGCAAGGCTGAACACTGGGGTGGGAGGCTTAAGAATGATCTGAAACAAACCAGGACACCAAAAACAGCTTATTGTTTGGGCTTTGCAGTGTTAGCTCAGGATTGTAACAGATAGCTTACAATCTAATCTTGCTTGACAGAACAAATTGCTTGGTACTGAGAAACTCCAGAAAATATATTATGCCCAAGAGAAAATGAAAAAATCATTTTCTTTTTTATGCTCGAGACAAAACACTTGCAAGATTCTGGCTGTTAGTTCTGAGATAAAATATTTATTCCATCATAGCACTGTATTTATCAAAAATACCAGGGCCTGACAATGTTACTTAATTCTGAACCTCAGGATATTTCTATATTAACGATTTAATCTAGATGAGAACTTAACTGCAAATCTGAAAGAGATCTTGAAAATTTCACCTAATAACCTTATCTCACAGGTTTTAAAAAAACCAAAAAGCTAAAAAAAAATTGAATTCACATGGACTAGACTTCAATGTCCTAGCTAAGTGAGGTTTGGCAAGTTATTTGACTTTTAAGCCTCAGAAAATGGCACCATAATCCACTCCATTGCTCAAGCCAGAACCTAAGAATCACCCTTAATTTTTCTCTTTTCCTCTTTCTTGACATTCAGTCCATCATTAAGTTCTGTTACTCTTACCTCTAAAATATCTTTTAAACCCTTCCAGTTCTCTTGTTCTCACTGCATTGACTCCAGTCCCAACCACTGTCATTTTAGCCCCTGGGCTATTTCAGTAGTCCAGGTGAGAAACAATGGTGTCAAGTCCTGCATGACTTGGTCCCTAGCTAATTTGTCTAATATCATGTCACACCACTCCCTTCCTTGCTCAAGGCCTCCCTCCTGTTGCCCATACATGCCAGTCTTTTTGTCATCTTTGGGCTTTTGTACTCGCTGTTCTCTCTGCCTGACATGTTCTCCTGTCCTTGACATTGGCTGACTGACCCATATGAAGATGTTGTAGCTCAAGTGTGACATCTTCAGAGAGGCCTTTTCTGACAGGGATTGTATTTCCTCATTATTTTGCTTACTGCCCTTACAACACACAATTATGTAGATATCTTGCTTATTTATTTAGACTATTTATTTATTTAGTGTCAGTCTTCCCCTTTAGAATATAAACTTCACAAGATACATTAGTCCATTCTCACACTGCTATAAAGAAATACCTGAGACTAGGTAATTTACAAAGAAAAGAGGTTTAATTGGCTTATGATTCTGAAGGCTGTACTGTAAGCATAGTGGCTTCTGCTTCTGGGGAAGCCTCAAGAAGCTTCTAATCATGGCAGGAGGCAAAGGAGGCATGAGGCCCTTCACATAGCTGGAGCAGGAGGAAGGGGGTAGGGGGAGGTACAGTACACTTTTAAACAACCAGATCTCACAAGAACAGTACCAAGAAGGACGGTGATAAATCATTCATGAGAAACCGCCCCCATGATCCAATCGCCTCCCACCAGGCCCCACCTCCAACAATGGGGATTATAATTTGACATGAGATTTGGGCAGGGACACAGATCCTAACCATATCAGAAGTTTTGGATTTTCCCACCATAATGCTGATGTCTAGAATATCAAAAGCACCCAACATTTGCTAAATAAACAAATTAATAGATGAGTGAATAAGCATTCACACATAATGTCCTGACCTGACATAATGCTAAGCTCCTAAAGTCTTGCTCTGACAGGTGAGCCCAGTTCAGTACCACAATGGACAACACTATCGTCCAGCTACTGCCATACAAGGAGCTATCAGATGTAGCAAAGTACACTTTACACACTGATGAAAACACAATGACCCTCCTGTACATGTACAGCTCATGCTCACATGCTCACTCCTGGTAGGTGGAGAGAACTTCTGGCCCAGGTATGTCCAAAGTTCTTTCCTCCATCCAGGATTCTGGTCCAGTGCAAACAACATGTGGGTAGGGCTTCCATCCTCACCACACCGTCCAAAGCCATGGCACCTTGTGAAGCAATAAAGGTACATCACAATGGTCATTATGAGGACCGTCTGTGTCTGCTTCTGAACTCAATATGTACTTCAGCAAAATGGGCATGTTTTTGTGTTGGCCTAATAGGGAAGACACACAAATGCAAATTATGTATCAGTCTATTCCTGTAAACCAACATTCTCCCCTCTGATTTAATTGCTGGAATGCAGACAAAGTAACAATACACAAAAAAGTTATTCTAAACTTAACTAAATATTTTGGTTGGATAATATTAGACAATTAATTCATTTGACAGGTAGAGCTTGAGAAAACTGTAAATCCTAATGAGGATTATGTAACTTGGGGTATCTCAGACATCTTTTAAACTCCTCGTTATAAATAGTTTTAAAACTTTCTGAGTTAAATTCATGACAAAGTTGTAATAATGATTCATTCAGTACTATAAACTCTACTAAGTGGCTCACAAACACTTGCAATTGATTTTCAAACATTCAGGGTAGGGAGGGCCAGTATTCTCCCTCTAAGCAGATGAGGAAAATGGGACTCAGAAACCTCAAATGTCTTATCCTTCATGCCTACCCCAATCCTCAGCCCCTCCCCCAGCATTATGAGTCTGTGTAGTGTACAAAGCACTATGATAAAAACAGTTTCTTTTCCATGAAACCTCAAGTGTCTCATCCATGATCACATTGCTCAATGCATATGTACTGAATGACTAAATGACTGAAAAATCTGGGAATCCCAAATTGTCACTTTAGTCATAATGAAAATGATGGGCGGGGTGTGGTGGCTCACGCCTGTAATTCCAGCATTTTGGAAGGCCGAAGCAGGCGGATTATCTGAGGATAGGAGTTCGAGACCGGCCTGGACAACATGGTGAAACCCCTCTCTACTAAAATACAAAATTAGCCGGGGTTGTGGCACATGCCTGTAATTCCAGCTACTCAGGAGGCTGAGGCAGGAGAATTGCTTGAGCCTGGGAGACAAAGGTTGCAGTGAGTCAAGATCGTGCCACTGCTCTCCAGCCTGGCTGAAAGAGTGAGACTCTGTCTCAAAAAAAAAAAAAAAAAAAAAAAAAAAAAAAAAAAAAAGAAAAGAAAAGAAAAGTAAATGATGGTCCCTACTACTTAAGTATTTTATTATAATGCTAAACATTTTATTTATATTATATACTTAACCTCTCTGGAACTCAAAAACAAGAGGCTTGGATTAGTTAACCTCCAGGCCCCTTTCAGCCTGAATATTCTGCACATCTTAAATTGAAATTGCAAACTCCAATCCTTTCAGGTCAGGTGTAAGAAAAATCTTGGCCTTCTTGGCGTAGCTTTACCCTGCTACTTTTGATGGGAACCTGGGTTCTAAAACATTTTTCGGCTCTAAGGAAGGGCAAGCATGATGACGAGTGAAACTGACATCAGGTTTCAGTATTGGGGCTACAAAAGGGAGCGGGGGACTTGTGACAAACGGGAGAACACGTGCTCAGGGGAAAGCAGTTCCTCAGCAATGAAAATGGTTGCCGCGTAGGAATGCAGGTGCCCTGGGAATGTTTCCTCTGATTTTTCAAGGGAAGTCGTTTTGTATGAACTCTCCTGATTTTAAACGTTGGCAACTTTTATCTTAAAAAGCAGTACAAGCCAAGCAAAGGCAGCTGTTGGTCAAATCCGGGTTGCTGGTGACCCTGTGCTCCCAGGCTTTCTATTAAATTAAAGCCCAAGATTACTATGATTCTTCATAGTACCCCTTTGTATAACAATAAAGATGACAATGAAATCTTACACTTCTGGTCTGTTTTATGAGTTGTGAAGTGTTTTCTTACCCATTCTGGCACTCAGTTCTCAAAGCTCATCAGACAGGGAGTAATGATCACATCGACCTTATAAATGCATAAATTGGGTACAGACAGCTCAGGTATTTGTTTAAGGTCACCTGGCTAGTTAGGTGAGGCAAAGGTGGGAAGAAATCACAATAGAGACCTGCAGCAGCTGAGAGTAACGTTTGCATCACATCTCCTGGCTGCCCAGCTGCCAACTTACTGTACATCACATACCATGCTATTTATATGCCTTATTTATGATTCTTTGACCCATTAGGCTGAAAGTCCCTTTTAGGGCCAGGGAGATGTCTTATTCATTGCTGTATTCTTTTTTATTTTTTTTGAGACGAAGGTTCGCTCTTGTTGCCTGGGCTGTAGTGCAGTGGCGGGATCTTGGCTCACTGCAACCCCTGCCTCCTGGGTTCAAATGATTCTCCTGCCTCAGCCTCCAAAGTATGTGGGATTACAGGCGTGCACCACCATGCCCGCTAATTTTTGTATTTTTAGTAGAGACGGGGTTTCACCATATTGTCCAGGTTGGTCTCAAACTCCTGACCTCAGGTGATCTGCCCACCTCGGCCTCCCAAAGTGCTGGGATTACAAGCGTGAGCCACGGTGCCCAGCCCATTGCCATATTCTTATAAGAGTGCTTTGTACACTGCACAGACTCATAATGCTGAGGGAGGGGCTGAGGATTGGAGTGGGAGTGAAAGAAATGTGGGTGCTTTTCAATTTATACCTATTCATTGTACTACTTGTATAATTTACCCCTTACACTATGCAAATATAGACACTCTAACCATGTCCACACACACATTCTTATTTTTAAAAATATTAACAGGGCTATCTAGGTGATGGGATTTTGGATCTTTTTGTTTTCTTCTTTATATTTTTCTGTATTCGGATGAATTTAATGTTATTTAAATGTTGTAGTAAGGTGAAGTTTTACTTATTCATAGTGTTTCGGGAGCATATTTACTGCATTAAGCAAAGTATACAAGATATAAAACAAAATATAGAACTAACAATCCTGTTACAAAGAGTTGGATGGAAGAGATGGAAAAGGACTCAGAGGAATAGTGGTGACAATGATGACAGCAGCCATTTTGATAGTACACATTCAGATTCAGATTCAAATATCAATGACTATTCATCAGTGTCTTGGTGACATGAGAGCCTAGCTGCTTTTAGGCTCTCCCTGCACTGCCTTGCTGCATCTCTAAGTAGTACCACCCAATCCTTCTCCTCAGTGGAAACATTCTGCCTTAGGTGCCAGTCAAGATCCTCATTCTCTTGCCCCCCTCCAACCTTTCTGTAGGCACACAGGTATGGTTTTAAAATTGGAGTCCTGAGAATCCTTATTTTATGAAAATCCACCTTAGTGCAACATTTTCTTAAGTGAGTGACGTCACTTTTTATGTTGTTGGGGTAGGGATAGGAAGCTGGATGGAGTAGAGAAAGCTGTGTGGAATTAACATGGTTTATAAGCCTTGCTTGATAATGCACGTGGACACTCACCCACACAATGCCAGGCTGCTTATGCTAATAGCAGCTCCCTCCTGTGACATAAAGTCTTTTCTATTAGAATAAGGGAAATTGCCATTTTTGTTCTTTAGGAAAGACAGAGACAGATTGGGGAGGGTAAGGAAGGGGTGGCAAGGGGTAAGGAAGGGGAGGAGGAGAAAGGGGGTTAGACACAGAGAGACAGGCACACACACACTTCAAAGATTTCAGTGAGGGTATTGCAACAGCCAAAGGGCCATTCATTATACACAGCACGGGAGAATCAACGCATTTATAGGATGAGGATAAATAAAATAGGTTTGTCTCATAAAGGTTTGACAATGAATGTTAGTTCAATAACACAATTTCAGGTCCTAGATGACATCAAGGCCTGATAACGGACAGAAATTATATTGGAGTGCAACATATTGGTGAAAGAGCAGGTGAAGGCAGTCATTAATGAAAGTATCACATGGGAAAGATAAGATCACTGTCAGCAGAGGTTTCCAGCCTCCATCTTCCACAGCCAACACTGTGATCAGCCCTGTCCTGAAACACAGATAAAGTACCCGGCAGCTCTCAGATAAGACTCCCTGACCCCTACTCTTGTCTGCATAATCTTTAAGTCCGCCAAAATCTGACCTGCCTAGAGCTTTTTACGTGTCTTTCTTCTAATAATCAATGCCATGGCATAGACAGACTTGTCAGGGATGATACCTTGTGTGGAAAACACTATAAACAGTAAGCTTTAATCTTTCTTTCTTTCTTTTCTCTCTTGTCTATTGCCTGAGTCCTTGTACCCCCTGCTCTGACTTTGCTGAGAGGCAGGCCCTCATCAGAGTCATATTAATGTGTGTGGCTGGGCTAAGACTGTGTCACTTGACACATTAGTCTAACTCTGCAAGAGGCTATTAAATTAATACTAATTATGATTCAAATCACAAATCCATAGGTCCACTGTAATGAGTCTTGTAGTAATGGGCTTGAAAGTTATTTTATGTTAAGAGATGACTGGTAGAAAGTAATTGGAAATTGGAAAACCATCTATCTATATGGAAGGACACAAATGGGTCACACTGTGACAGCTGCCATATACTGAGCATTCACCATGCATCAGGCTGTGTACTTAGTCCTTGGCATACGTAATTTCTTTAATCCTAACAGCCTATGAGGTACTATTATTATTTCCATCTTACAGATGATAAAACTGAGATTATGTGACTAGCCCAAGGTCATACAGCTAGTAAGGGGCAGAACCCACCTAGTCTGTTGCCAGAGTGTTGCTTTCAACATCAAGGCAGGCGATTGCTACCTTGTGTTTAATTTTTTTGTGCAAACCAGAAAAACGTATGTCTTCATCAAGACCCTTTACTACCAGCCCCATAAAATGGCTGTAATATATATTTAAATCAACAATGACCACAGTGTGAATGGTGCCTCCCAGAGCGGTGGGGTAATCCAAACATACACAACCATATGGGCAACCCTGCTTGGAGGCTTTATCCCATACCCACTGGCCCCAAGAAGAAAGACATCATAGAACAAGGTCAGTCAATGAGGAAGTTCAGCAGAACAGCACCTTAGGGGGTTTCTATTTCATGGAGAGACTTGTAGCAGCCCTAAAACCTGACTGGGAAGAATGAAACACTGACAACAAAATATCTGAGGCAAAGGATATAGTTAAGAACACACCAAGGCCTTCTTCCATCAAGACCTGAGGTACTAGGATAGCAAACCATCTTTGTGGGCTTCCAAGCAGAAACAGCAGTGATGGGACATGCCCATATATGCAGGGAGGCTCATGTGAATCCCCTGGACTGGGTGGAGACCCAAGATCCTCTAAAATGGCACCTCCTTGGGTCTTCCTTTATAATAGAAGCTGCCTTAGCTTCCCCTCATCACACGCTAAAGAGCAGAGTGGCAGGAATGACATTTTATGAGAAATAGATCCATTACAAATTAAAATTTTCCTTTTCTCTCTGATATTTTTGCATAAGCAAACATATCAACTATTGAGTTTGACACTGGCTGAATGTGAGGCAGTCATCTTGATGACAAATTCTATTATTTTAAACCCTAGTGCTATATAGTTTAATTCTAGATTTAGGTATACTTGGGCTCCTCCCCCAGCAGACACAGTGATTAATAAGATGGCTACAATAAATTGAGAAACAGGGTATGAGTGCCAGAAAGATCTTTGCCACAAATGAGGTATGCCACCCTAAATATGAAAAACAATCTCTTTAGTGAGGGAGGTGGGCGTCATAATTCAAGCTTTCAGAATCTGATGGAGTATTTATCTAATTTTCACACTTCACCAGAGTTAAAGTATAGATGTGTCATCTGATTCTCACGAATATTATTTTGAAATCGAAATGTTCTTCAATTTCACATTTCAACTGCTATAATAATAATATTTATTTCACACTTGGGTGCGGCCTATGGGCACCCTTCTGGTCCTTCCTTTTCTGTTAAGTGTGAACATATTAAAGAGAGCTGCTTCCTAGTAAACTGATCACATGCATTGGAGAGTCTTAGGAAACCACAGCAGGTCCACTTGCTGCAGGAGCCTTCATATATACTCTCTGGGCATGACTATTTTGAGGTACATACAAGCGGACAAGCTTTTGTGATACTCATTAGCATACTTCTCATAGTTATTGCTGGCATTTCATTCAGACTGTACAATGCTACTGAAATTAATTTATAATTACATAATCACAACATGAATTCTAAGTCCAGTATCTTTTAATGGTGAATAAAATTAATTTCATGGTTGCTTTGATTCTTCCTACATAAGCCAGAGAAGCACCAGCTATATTTTTTCATGTCTTCGTGTTATTTGAGGATTCTTCAGTGAGTGGTCTCACTTCTCTTTTAGGGTTCCCTGTAAATTACAAGTACGATCTCTGCTTTTTATGGGGTATAACAGGAACTTCTGAAATATAGCCTTATTACAAGGGGCATTTGTCTTTCAGTAAAAGGCAGAGAGGAGAAAGGCAGAGAGAGGAAAAGGGAGAAGAAGGTTGAACATGAGAAGCACAGCCTGAAGCATTCGGTACACTTTCTTGAACATTTTTGTTCATGGTATAGAATCAGCTCTCTTTCCTATAGTTTTAATGAAAAGCAAACCTGTACTTTGATATTATTAGGTTATTCTTATATAAATGACCATATAGTTATAAATCTATTTACACACACATGTGTTGGTAGGATGATATTTAGAGATATTAAGTTCCCATTCCCTTGCATGTATATGACCCTCTTCCATTCAGCTTGAGACACTCATTGTCCTAGGGACCATTAGGATTGCTATGGCTGAAATGCAAAGAAAAAGAAATAGTTATGCTTAGCTTTTGAATTTCAAGGAGACTGTGGAAAGTCACAAAGCGACAATATTCTCAAGATAAAAATCTTTTTACAGGTCTATCAGCCAAAGTTTTGGACCACATCCCAGGCCTATGAAGATGGAGCAAACAGTGAGTTTTCCTGCCCATGAGTACTCTCTTCCTGGTCTCCCTAATGAGTAAGGCTGGCCAGACAGCACGGGTGTGAGTAGAGTAAGATGCAAGGAAGACAAAGAGGAAAACAAGAGGGAGTCATTGATGTGAGGATCTCCAAGAATTATGTGGAGCTTAAAGCACAGAAGACTTAGAACTTGCTTTCCTGGGAATAGCCTAATAAATCATAAACCTTTGCTCCAGTATGGAGAGGCAATGGCTGAATGAGAAGCTAACTGGACGGTATAGTGTGAAGCAGAGAAAACTGCTGAGAACCGCTGGCCTCCCACTAAGTGAGAACAGTAACTCTCAGGAGCTTCAGCGCCCCAATGAGTGGGCCTTCCAACCACAGGTCATGGAGACTCTGGGTCACCCCCGCAGATGCCAGGAGAGTAACACCATCCTGACACTTAGATCGCCCCTGGGAAAAAGGGGGACAAAAACATAAGCTCAATTTGGTATTTACAAAAAAGAACCTGAGAAAATCAGGAAATTATGGAATATACCTGGAAGTGAATGAAATAAGCCCTTGTAAAGCATGCCATTGGCAGGTTCTGCAGTTACTCATAAATTATTTCCAGATGGTATTTTCCATCCAAACAGAACACAGGCACTTATAACCTCACTCAAAGGGACAAAATAAAGAATGGGCTATCAAGTGTATGTAGGATAAATCAGATTTTGGGCCAATTTGATCCAATAATATTATTAATTCTCTAGCTTGTTTTGGGCTCAGCAGACTATAAAACTGACTCTACAGCTATGTTTCCAGGAAGGCTGTGGTCCCAATGACCTGATAAAATCCTGATATTAATTCTATCTGGACTATCTGGACACATATCAAAAAGTGATATCTCATCTGTACATCTATAGCTGAGAAAATACAAGCATATTACTTCATGAAGATGACCCTCTTTCTCCCTCACACTTCTATCTCCTGTACTTAATAATATAGGACAGGATCGTGTGTGTGTGTGTGTGTGTGTGTGTGTGTGGTGACTAAATGGTTCTGTGCTCCTTGTTCCCTCATTCAGTGCCTGCTATGTACAAAGTACTAGGTGTGTTCTGGGGAAATAAAGATGAATAAAATATAGTCCTTACCCCCAAGGCACTTAGTGTCTAATGCCAAAATAAAACCAAACAGACACTTAGAATTCAGCATGATAAATGTTATGACAGTGCTATGAGAGAGGGAGCCTGGATGTATGGGTGTGGGTGATAGCAGAGAGGGGAACATGTCTCAGTCTGAGGAGATGGCAGGTGGTGGAGAGGAGAGCTGGGAGGAAGTGAGACCTCAACTCTCTCTTAAAGATGCAGCAGAGAGAGGAATTCATATAGTTTAATAAGGTTCTTGACACAAAGAAGAAGGTAAAGAAGCAATCTGTAGAATAAAACCAAATGAAAGAAGCAACTTTCAAAAGAAGATTTCTTTGTAATTCACTTTCAAAACAAAGAATAGAAAAAAAATACTTGTTTATGCTCTTTGACATAATAATGCCAATTCTTGGATTTTATCCTAAGGAAACAATCAGAGATTTGAACAGAGCTTTATGTACAAGGATTGACCTCACAGAATTACTTAAAGTAGCAAAACAGTGAAGACAGCCAAAATGAGTAGCTATAGTATGACAAAATGCATTATTAACTATCCAAACAAGAAAGCGTTATAAGGACATTAATTATAGTGTTTCTGAAGAATATATATTGTCATGAGAAAGTCTCATATTTTAAGTAAAAAATAAAACACAGTTTATAAAATTTAAAAATAAATATTACATTAGCATTTTACTTGAAAAGAACTAGATATAAAATATTCCAATTTCATTCATCTAAATACTTGAAATGTGTATACAAATATATGCAAAAGATATTAGAAGAAAAAAGGATATCAGTTTTGAAAGTTATTTGAATTTTTAAAACAATTTTTCTGAAATTTTCCTGATTTTCTAGATATAATATGACTCATTTATAGAAATTCACTTTTACCAAATTCAGTGCTTTTTACCTTCATGTTTCTTGGTGTTAGGCATTTTTTCCTTTCCTACTGAGGGTCTTTTGTCATGGTCCACAATGACTTGACTGGATTTTTTGTTAGTTGTTTGATTTTCCTCACTGCATCAACCTGTCATTTCAGTCACTGAAGACTGTGGCTATGCAAGTGAAATACTGATAAACCTTACTGCCTCCCTGTTTTCCGTTTTGGCCAATGTAGTTCCAGAGAAAGAAAAAAACACTATCAGAAGGAACAGGGAATGAATGCCGGGTCGTAGACTCATCATCGGTAGGCTTGGAAAGCTCTGGGTTCGCTGACACCACACTCAGGTAACAACACCATACCATGTGGTTAGATGCTTTTGCCCAGGAAGGGACAAGGGATAGCCAGGGAGGTCAGGGGAAAAGCGGTAGAGGGCAGCAGGAACAGGCTGATTATGAAACACCTGCTGCATGGGAAGCCTTGACCAGGGAGAGCCAGCTCTAGAACAGGTGGTGAGTCTGTTTCTGTTGTGGGCAATTACTCAGTGGGTGTCACATGATACAGGGGACCAGGCTGATGGAGGGCAGGGCTGGTGAGAAGGAGGAGTTACAGGATGCCAGAATCTCAAACCAGATGTCAAGTCACAATAGGAAATGTTATTAACTAAACAGCTACAATGGACCAGACACTCCCTTCGCTGTTCACACAAACCTGACCTCATCCAGTTTCACAAACATCCTGCAAGGTACACGAGATTATTATTACTACCCTCTACCCCATTCCACAGATATGGAATAAGAAGCTCACCAATATCACATTGCTTTTGAGTAGAAGACCAAGATTTTGAACCCAGGTCTGACACCCTAAATAAGGCTTTAAAAATTTCTGCAAGATGTAGAACCTTATTAGGAGTACGGCAAGGAGACAGTTAGCTTTGGCAGCAAATAGCTTTATTTAAGGATTCTTTAAAGTTTATGCAGGTTGGGCATCCCAGATTCAAAAATCCAAAATCCAGAATGCTCCAGTGAGCACTTCCTTTGAGTATCATGTTGGTACTCAGAAAGATTTTGTTTCTGTTTTGTTTTGTTTTGTTTTGTTTTGTTTTTCTTCTGAGACAGGATCTCACTTTGCTGCCCAGACTAGAGTGCAGTGGCAAAATCCTGGCTCACCGCAGCCTCGATTTCCTGGGCTCAAGTGATCCTCCCACCCCAGCTTCCCAGGTAGGTGGGACTAGAGGTGTGTGCCACCATGTCCATCTAATTTTTGTATTTTTTGGAGAGATGAGATCTCACTATGTTGCCCAGACTGTTCTCGAACTCCTGGGCTCAAGTGATCTGCCTGCCTCAGCCTCCCAAAGTGGTGGGATTACAGGCATGAGCTACTGCACCCTGCTGGTTCTCAGAAAATTTTGAATTTTGGAACATTTCAGATTTTGAATTTGCAATGCTCAACCTGTATTTGCTTCCACTGGAAAAAAAAAATACAGGGCAGACCAGGTGCAGTGGCTCACGCATATAATCTCAGCACTTTGGGAGGCTGAGGTGGGTGAATCATTTGAGGTCAGGAGTTTGAGACCAGCCTGGCCAACATGGTATAACCTCATCTCTACTAAAAATACAAAAATTAGCTGGGCATGGTGATATACGCCTGTAGTCCCAGCTACTTAGGAGGCTGAGGCAGGAGAATTGCTTGAACCTGGGAGGCGGAGGTTGCCGTGAGCCAAGATCGCACCACTGCATTCCAGCCTAGGCGACAGAGCAAGACTCGGTCTCAAAAAATATATACAGAGCAATATACAAACGAGATATTCAAAGAAATCTTTCTGGTACAGCATACAAATGAGGTATAAAATATTTTTAACTGTTTTTTGAATTCATGGCTGAGCTGGAAGATGTGATTTCCTTGGAGGTCAGAAACAAGAAAGTTACAAGCCCAAGGGATAAAGTGAGGAGGGGGAGCCGATCACTTTAGAAACACCACCAGATACGTGTCTCCCAGCACCCTGAGGCCAATCTTCTGCTGAAGGGGCTCTTAGGGTATTTAGAAAGCAATGTTTCCAGTGCATCAGAGACAGAACTGGAGAGTCTTCAGAGTTAGCAAAGTGATATCAAACACTTCTTCCAAGGGTCTTGAATTACATTACTAATTTTTATTCATCAAATAAGGCAACAGCCTCAGGGACTAAGAAACCAATTCAACATTGGTGGGTGATTTGCAATGAAACCAGAACTTAAGCTGCATTTCAGCTGCTCAGCCCAGTACTCTGGGTACCACTCTAGAACTGGGGCATATTCCAGGCTGTTGGCTCAAGCATCTGCTAAGCGAAACTTGAAGGCTCATATATTTCCACATGTGAAAAGAGCTTTAGCAGTTACAGTCCCAAAGGTTTAAATGAACATTTAAGGTTTAAATGAACACCATGTGAACAAAACTGATAAAGAAGCTGGCCACGCCAGTTAAGAATGAGGAGATTCTGTGATTAAATAGGGAAGACTATGCTCTAAGTAGGTTGAAATCCCCAAGTGCATAATATGTGGATGGCAGGAGGCATCTTTTAAACTGAAAAATAAGAGCACTTCAAGGGGCACAACTTCCACTTATCGAAACCCTCCTCCCAGGACCCCTGGAAACTGCCTCCGGTTGACTGCTAAGAAATGAAGCTTCTCACGGCCCCACTGCCCTTTTGGATCCACCCCAAGTTGAACTGGCTTCTTCAGGTAGTTTTTCACTTGTTACCAGTCTATTTTCCAGGCAAATGTAATGAAGTCAACCTCTGACTTGAAAAAAAACACAATGTTTTTAGGTTTTCAGAGAACTCCTTTACTTTGAATTGGTCTAGGCCCACAGACCGCACAAAATTGCCAGGCAGCATGGAACCAGGGAGGGAGGGCACCTTCGCAGGTGGTTTCCTGAGTTGGTCTGGCCTTGTGTAGCCCCTGAAGGACTTATAAGCCCCAGGGTGGCATTGTCCCTGACTTTCTGGGCTTCTGCTGCTCTGGCTCGAACAAGATTCTGGCTGAGCCTATGAATGTTGTTTATATAGCCTCTGAACTCATCCGCTCACTAGCCTGGTGGCTGAAGTTATTCATTCATTCAGCAGGCATTTAACAAGCACTTTCTGTTATGCCAGGAATTCTGGTAGTGTTGTGAACTCAGAAACAAAAGAGGCATTCCCTAGGTAAAGAAGTGACAGCTTAATGGGAAGCCAAAGAGGGAAGAATAGAACAACAACAGTTCTATTATAGTTGAAGTCGACAGAACCAAGCACAGAAACCAGCCTGCTGTGATACAAGGAGGAGCTATTTGAGTTGAGTTTTGACCGATGAGTGGGGAGTTAGCCAAGGGTGGTGGGGAGGAAGGGTTGAATTGTGTGCGTGTATGAGTATGTATATGTATGTGTGGTGTATGAGTATGTGTATGTATGTATGTATGAGTTGTGTGATGTGTATGAGTATGTATTGTATGTGTGATGTATGAGTATTGTATGTGTATGTGTGCCGTGTATGAGTATGTGTATGTGTGGTGTTATGAGTATGTATGTGTATGTGTGGTGTGTATGAGTATATATGTGATGTGTGGTTTGTTATGGTATGTATGTGCCCCAATGTGTGGTTGTATGAGTTATGTATGGTATGTGTGGTGTGTATGGAGTATGTATGTGTATGTGTGGTG
The DNA here is from genome assembly GCF_001698545.2 of Rhinopithecus bieti. Taxonomy (NCBI): domain Eukaryota; kingdom Metazoa; phylum Chordata; class Mammalia; order Primates; family Cercopithecidae; genus Rhinopithecus; species Rhinopithecus bieti. The sequence continues at coordinate 514,086 of NW_016803114.1, forward strand.
GTATGAGTATGTATGTGTATGTGTGGGTATGTATGTATGTGTATGTGTGGTGTATGAGTATGTAGTATGTGTGCGTATGTGTGCGTGTATGAGTATGTATGTGTTGTGTGGGTATGAGTATGTATGTGTTATGTGTGGTGTATGAGTATGTATGCTATGTGTGCGTGTATGAGTATGTATATGTATGTGTGGTGAAGTTGAATAAGTAAATGAGTAAGAAGGGATTTTATCTTCCTTAACTTAAAGATTTAAAAATATTTTTTAACAATGACTAGGATGTCTAATTTTACGTGAGTCCAAATATATGTCAAATCTCAATATGGAAATTTCTGACATTAGGAAATGTCAAAGCTTTTAAACATTACCAAATTGCAAATATTAATAGAGATCCAGGCACCATTTAAGAAAATTGTGTTTAGAAGGAAAACATTGTCGATAAAAAGAGTCAAACTCTAAAATATTTTTCTGAGTCAAATATGAGTGACCATGGCCCATGACACAGCCCTCAGGAGGTCCTGAGAACATGTGCCAAAGGTGGTCAGGGTGCATCTTGGTTTTATATCTTTTAGGGAGGCATGACACATCAATCAAATACATTTAAGAAATACATTGGTTTGGTTCAGAAAGGCAGGACAACTTAAAGCCAGGGCGGGGTCGGTAGAGGGAGGCACTTCCAGGCTATAGGTAAATTTAAACATTTTCTGGTTGACAACTGGTTGAGTTTGTCATTGGTTGAGTTTGTCTAAAGACCTGGAGTTGACAGAAAGAAAATGTCCAGCTTAAGATAAAAGATTGTGGAGGCCAAGGTTCCTCTGAAGTTCTATAGTGGCTGCCCTTAGAGACAGTAGATGACAAGTGTTTCCTGTTCAGATCTTTAAAAGGTGCTAGACTCTTGGGTAATCTCTTTAGGATTGGAAGGGCCTGGAAGAAACAGATCTAGGTATGTTAACAGAGATCCTTTACAGATGCAAATTGTCCCCCACAAAGGACAGCTTTGCAGGGCCATTTCAAGATATGGCAAATAAACATGTTTTGGGGATAAAATAATTGGATTTTCTTAATTGTCTTATAATGTTATGCCAGAGTCAGGTTGGAAAATAAGTCACAACATATAGGGTTAAATAAAACCCATCTGATGAGAATTTATGGTTTTAGGGTATGATTCCCCAGACCCCTTAGATAGGAATTTGGGCAAGATAAAAAAAAAGAGAGAGAGAGCTTAGTCCTCAACATAAAAAAGAAGCAAATTCCCACTCTGACTTTAGAATGTTCCAAAAAAAAAAAAAAAAAAAAGGATTATTTTGTGATTAATTATATTATAGTAAAGGTTTTGGCTATATGCTATAGTGCCCAATTACAGCACTGTAGAAAGTAAATAACCATGCTTGATTTTCTCTCATTCTATTTTCAGTTCACATGTCCAACTTTATGGAGAGTCAGGGAACATGTTGCTCTTGCTTGCAAATTTTTAACTAATGGCAATGGAAAATACCCAGCCTTAAGAATCTTTAATTAAGTACACATGTTATATCAGTCCCTTGATACAATGGCTGAATGACATCCAGGTGAGTTTTTTAAAAGGTGGGAGAGGTCTTAGCACTACTTAAGAATTAAATCTCTGAGGCTAGAATGATCAAACTATGTATTGCACTTAAAATTTCAATTTAAAAAATGCTGAAGTGTCACTCCTTGAAAGAAATGGCTTCATGGCAAAGAAGAAAGGAAAGGGGTGTCTAAAGATATAAGAATGTGTTTCACTAAGCACCAGCACTTGGCCAGCTAGTACTGTTCAAACTATGATCATGAACCATGGCAAATTATCATGGCCTTAGAGAGAGCACACAAATGGAATGACCAACCCATTCCAGATCCAAACCCGGTAGATTTATACCCAGTTTCCAAAGAGGGTATATGTTGCCTGAGATAGGACCACCAAGTTTCAAAAGTCCAAAGGCTTGCAGAAATCAGGATTGTAGCATTTATTTGGAGAAGTTTATTTGATTCACGCTCCAGTTTGATCAGCAGATGGGAAGCAGGTTCATTCAATGTTTTCTATCTAAATTTGCCACATGGAAGAAGCTATTTGTTATCATTTAAAATATGAGGTATGGCCGGGCGCGGTGGCTCACGCCTGTAATCCCAGCACTTGGGGGGCCAAGGGGGGCGAATCACGAGGTCAGGAGATCGAGACCATCCTAGCTAACACGGTGAAACACCCCTCTCTACTAAAAATACAAAAAATTAGCCGGGCGTGGTGGTGGGCACCTGTAGTCCCAGCTACTTGGGAGGCTAAGGCAGGAGAATGGCGTGAACCTGGGAGGCAGAGCTTGCAGTGAGCCGAGACTGTGCCACTGCACTCCAGCCTGGGCAAGAGAGCGAGACTCCGTCTCAAAAAATAAAAAATAAAATAAAATATGAGGTATGAGTTTCATAAAATTCCAAGTGAGGTTGGAACCTTGAAGGTTCCAACACTAGAACAGCTTCAGATGAAAAAATACATGCCGTCTCCTTACTGCTTCCCCACTCAGTCACCTTACTTCCTAACATGGCAGAGTTCCAAGAACCTTGATCATTTTTCCAAAGGAGAGTCCTCAGACTTGTCTCATTCTTAATTGGTGAGAGGCAGAATTGTTACAGGAAAGGAGTCCTACTCCAGACCCCAAAAGAGGCTTCTTGGCTCTCCCGCAAGAAAGAATTCAGGGTGAGCCCACAGTGCAAAGTGAAAGCAAGTTTATTAAGAAAGTAAAGAAATAAAAGAATGGCTACTCCATAGATGGAGCAGCCCCTAGGGCTGCTGGTTGTCCATTTTTATGGTTATTTGTTGATGTTATGCTAAATAAATGGTGGATTATTCATGCTGCCCCTTTCTAACCATATAGGGTAACTTCCTGACATTGCCATGGCATTTGTAAACTGTCACGGCGCTTGGTGGGAGGGTAGCAGTGAGGAGGACTGGAGGTCATTCTCCTCACCATTTTGGTTCTGGTTTTGGCCAGCTCCTTTACTGCAACCTGTTTTATCAGCAAGGTTTCTATGACCTGTATTTTGTGCTGACTTCCTATCTCATCCTGTGACTTAGATTGCCTTAACCGCCTGGGAACGCAGCCCAGTAGATTTCAGCTCATATTACCCAGCTCCCATTTGAGATAGAGTTGCTCTGGTTCAAACGCCTCTGACAGGAACACTAAAGCAAATGGAAGAATATTCACATGATTTTCAGATTAATCACTTAAGAGGGGAGACTAGACTATAATATTTACCAAGGAGATATGCTGACAATAAAGAATGAAAAAGATGTCAGGATGGAGTCAATTTTGCTTTTTAAAAAAAAAAAAAAAAAAAAATCCCAGCATTTTGGGAGGCCAAGGCAAGAGGATCTCTTGAGACCAGAAGTTTGAGACCAGCCTGGGCAACATAGTGAGACCACGTTTCTACAAATAAATAAATAAAAATTAGCCAGGCATGATGGCACATGCTTGTAGTTCTAGCTGCTCAGGAGGTGGAGGTCAGAGAATTGGTTGAGTCCAGAAGTTCGAGGCTGCAGTGGGCTATGATTGTGCCACTGTACTCCAGCCTGGGTGACAGAGAGAGACCCTGTCTCTAAAAAAAAATACAAGAAAAATAAAATTCATAACGATGTTTATTGATATTTGCAATCTACAACCAACCCTCTGTCATACATTTTTATGAGGCAATGTGACTCAGTCTTGCTGAAGAAATGAAAACAAGATAGATTCATTCAACATAATTGCAGCTTAAAGCAACAAATATTTATCATCTCACAGTTTCTGAGGATCAAAAATCCTGAGGGGCTTAGTAGGGTGGTTGTGCCTTAGGATCTCTCATGAGCTTGTGGTCAAGCTATCAGTCATCTCAAAAGCTCAAGTAGGGGCCGGGTACAGTGGCTCATGCCTGTGATCCCAGCACTTTGGGAGGCTGAGGCAAGTGGATCACCTGAGGTAGGGAGTTCAAGACCAGCCTGACCAACACGGAGAAACCCCGTCTCTACTAAAAATACAAAAAAAAAAAAAAAAAAAAAAGAAAAAAAAAAAAAAAATTAGCCGGGCATGGTGGCACATGCCTGTAACCCAGCTACTTGGGAGGCTGAGGCAGGAGAATCACTTGAACCTGGGAGGCGGAGGTTGCGGTGAGCTGAGATCGCACCATTGTACTCTAGCCTGGGCAACAAGAGCAAAATTCCATCTCAAAAAAAAAAAAGCTCAATAAGGGTACATTTCCAAACGCATTCACATAGATCCTGGCAAACCTCAGTTCTTCACCATATAGGTCTCTCCACTGGCTGCCCAAGTGTCATCTCATCACGACATGAACTTCCCCCAGAGCAAGTGATTCCAGAGACACACAGCAAAGGAGCAAACCAAAGTCAGAAGCCACAGTCTTTATATAACCCAATCTCAGAAGTATCATCCCATCACTTCTGCTGTATTCATTCACTATAAAGGAATTATAAAGTCTTGCCTGCATTCAAAGGGAGAAGAATTAAGTTCCACCGCAATGAGAGAAGTATCAAATAACTTGTGGACATACCTTTAAAACCATGCTTATGGATACCATAGAGTCAGATAATAAAAATCTGGGCTAGCAAAGCACACAGATCAGAATTATCAAATTTTTTTAAAAGGATTTTGCTTTGAATACAGACCTTTTTTAGGATTCCAAAATGAGAGGCTTCCTAGAGAATTTGTTAGATAAAAAAATACAGTAAGTGAGATTTCATGGAAGCCACGTCTTTCTTGGCAGGAAAAATGGACTTGTCCCATCTTTTTAACCTTAATGGGAGTCCCTTAAAATCATGGATCTCTGCTCTGAAAGCACCTTTGAATTTGCAGCAATCAGTGTGAATGTACTTCCCTGACTGGTGACCACAGGTTTACAATGACTAGTATGGGACTAAAGGTAACATTAAAATGGAGAAAAACACCTAGATAAACATGAAGGAATATGTACTATGCTCTGTAATGTCTTGAATGGCACCTGGCCTGGGTTAAGAACCAAACTCTTTGACTATAGATGTAAAATTTACCAACTACTGAAGGATAACAATTACAGTTCACATTTATTGAGCACCTACTCTGTAACAAGCATTGTTCTAAGTGCTTTACACACATTCGTTCACATAATCCTCACATCAATCTACTAATAATACTCTCATATGCCCGTCTTGCAGATGGTTGAACTAAGACACAAAAAAGGTAAGTAATTTGCCCAAAGTCACAGAGGTATTAAGAAGAGAAGATGGGATTTGGATCTAGGTAATCTGGTTCCAAGGCCCATGCTATTAACTTCCACACGGCCTGATCTTCTCCACTTACCCGCAAATCTTTCTGATTTTTTCTTATATTACTACTCCCTATATACGTACTTACAATGAGCAATTTCCCCAAAGGTAAACAACTTTTCAGTAAAGATCTGTGAAGTCTGTGAGTATACCATATGAAGGGGATGGTCAAGGAAGAACTGCTATCCCCCCACACTGACCTGGATAATTAATGTTGTCCCCAAAGTGATTTCAAAATTTAAGATAGAATAGGTTAAAGCAGAGTCTGATCTTTTCTTTCTTAGAAAATCTCAGTCGTGGCTTGATTTGGACTTGCTGACTTGCTGGTATACTGTTTCCCCTTTTTTCTGTGGTTTATGATGATGAAAACAAAAGCTGACATCATATGTATAGCTCATTAACCGGAGACAATCACCAAATATTGAAATCAGCTGGCTGAACTACCAATGACCCTTCCTGAGTATGTTCAATCATACGCTGAAAAGCACTGCAAAAAAGAAATAATGTGTTCAAACCCCAAGAATGTCCTTGAAAATAGCAAAGTCATCTATTAGGAATGTCCAGAAACTGGGAAAATTAGAGCGACCTGTAAAATTACTTTAACGTTGGTTAAGTTCCTGGTAAGAATTGCCATTAACAATCATACATGACCTGATTTTATTTAGTTGGGAAATAAAGCAATCTTATCTCTGACATGACATAAGTTTTAGTCTCATACGTTCTCTCCCATTCATGTTATTTTAATCTTGCATCTCCTATTCTTTATAGTCATTCTTTCAGCAACTATTTTTACAATAACAACAAGGAGTAGTTGTACATATCTTGACTTCAAACAATGAGGCACAGCCTTTAGCATCTCTGTCTACAGTCAAAAGCACTTTCTAAAGAATTAAAAGCAATGGTTACTTCTCTCAAAATTAGCTCTTCCTCTTTGGCAGAGGGGCCCTGTGCCACACAAACCATGAAATAAAAGTTTTCCTGTTTTACATCAGGCTTGAGCGCTTCCTGCATTGCTCACCACTTCTTTCCGTTTGGGTTACTTACCTATTCAATAAGCAGAATAAAGCTCAGGCAAAACTGCAAGATGGCTCACTTTTTTTTTTTTTCAATTTTCTTTTTTTTTTTTTTAAATTATACTTTAAGTTCTGGGATACATGTGGAGAATGTGTAGGTTTGTTACACAGGTATACATGGGCTGTGGTGGTTTGCTGCACTCATCAACCAGTCATCTATCCTTCCCCTAGCCCCCCACCCCCTGACAGGTCTCAGTGTGTGTTGTTCCCCTCCCTGTGCCCACATGTTCTCATTGTTCAACTCCCACTTATGAGTGAGAACATGCGGTGTTTGGTTTTCTACTCCTGTGTTAGTCTGCTAAGAATGATGGCTTCCAGCTTCATCCATGTCCCTGCAAAGGACATGAACTCATTCTTTTTTATGTCTGCATAGTAGTCCATGGTGTACATGTGCCACATTTTCTTTTATTTTTTATTATACTTTAAGTTCTGGGATACGTCTGCAGAATGTGCAGGTTTGTTACATAGATATACACGTGCCATGGTGGTTTGCTGCACCCATCAACCTGTCATCTACATTAGATATTTCTCCTAATGCTATCCCTCCCCTGGTCCTCCACCCCCCGACAGGCCCCAGTGTATGTTGTTCCCCTCCTTGTGTCCATGTGTTCTCATTGTTTGACTCCCACTTATAAGTGAGAACATGCAGTTTTCTGTTCCTGTGTTACTTTGCTGAGAATGATGGTTTCCAGCTTCATCCACATCCCTGCAAAGGACATGAACTCATCCTTTTTTATGGTGCATAGTTATTCCATGTCTTATATGTGGCCACCTTCTTCATCCAAGTCTATCATTTGATGGGCGTTTGGGTTTGGTTCCAAGTATATTGCTATTGTGAACAGTGTGATGTTGTCTTTATAGTAGCATGATTTATAATCCTTTGCAGTATTATACCCAGAAATGGAACTGCTGGGTCAAATGGTACTTTCTAGTTCTAGATCCCTTGAGGAATCACCACACTGTCTTCCACAATGGTTGAACTAATTTACAGTCCCACCAACAGTGTAAAACGTTCCTATTTCTCCACACCCTCTCCAGCATCTGTTGTTTCTGATTTTTTAATGATAACCATTCTAAACTGGCATTGAGAATGGTATCTCATTGTGGTTTTGATTTCACATTCTCTAATGACCAGTGGATGATGCTTTTTTTAAGTCTTTGTTGGCTGCATAAATGTCTTCTTTGAGAAGTGTCTGTTCAATTCATTTGCCCACTTTTTGTGTGGGTTGTTTGCTTTTTTCTTGAAATGTGGTTTAAGGTTCCTTGTAGATTCTGGATCATTTCCTTGTCAGATGGTAGATTTGCAAAAAATTTCTTCCCATTCTGTAGGTTGCCTGTTCACTCTGATGATAGTTTCTTTTGCTGTGCAAGCTTTTGTGAATTAGACCCCATTTGTCACTTTGGGGCTTTGTTGCTATTGCTTTTGTTTTTAGTCATGAAGTCCATTGCCCCCATGGCCTTGTCCTGATGGTATTGCGAGGTTTTCTTCTAGGGTTTTTATGTTTTGGTCTTACATTGAGTCTTTAACCCATCTTGAGTTAATTTTTTTAATGGTGTAAGGAGAGGGTCCAGTTTCGGTTTTCTACATATGACAGCCACGTATCCCAACCTCTTATTAATAGGGATCCTTCCCCTTGCTTGTTTTTGTCAGGTGTCAAAGATCAGATAGTTGTTAAATGTGCATTGCTTACTTCTGAGGGTCTGTTTCTGTCCATTGGCTATATCTCTGCTTTTGGTACCAGTACCATGATGTTTTGGTTTTTATCTGTAGCCTTGTGTATGTTTGAGTCCGGTAGCATGATGCCTCCAGCTTTATCTTTGCTTAGTATTGTCTGTGGTCATGGGTTCTTTGTTTCCATAATGAAATTTAATTAGTTTTTTTCTAATTCTGTGAGAAACCATATGGTAGCTTGATGGGACAGCATTGAATCTATAATTACTTGGAGCAGCATGGCCTTTTCCATTGATATGATCTTCCTTCAATGAGTATGAAATGTTTTTCCATTTGTTGTGTCCTCTCTATCCTTGAGCATGCGTTTGTAAAAAGTTCTCCTTGACGAGGTCCTTCAGATCCTTTGTAGTTGTATTCCTAGGTATTTTATTTCTTTGTAGCAACTGTGAATGGGAGTTGAAACTCTTATCTAAAGGATACTCTATCTCCTCCCTGAATGTGACCCATCCCTTAACACTCTATACTTAAACACTTTTCTGTGGTCAGTCCATTGCTGGCTCATGCTGTAGATACCAAGGTGGTGGATCACCTGAGGTTCAGGATTCGAGCACCAGCACTGACCCCAACATGGTGAAACCCATCTCTACAAAAAAAAAAAAAAAAAAAAAAAAAAAATTTAAGGGGGGCCTGGGTGTGGTGATGCACATCCTGTAATCCCAGCTACTCAGGAGGCTGAGGCAGGAGAATCACTTGAACCTGGAAGCGGAGGTTTGCAGTGAGCTGAGATTGCGCCATTGCACTCCAGCTTGGGCTACATGGTAAGACTCTATCTCAAAAAAAAAGAAAAGAAAAAGAAAGAAACTTCTCTGTACTGAGGTACTCTACTGATATTTGTTCTTCATACGCAATGCTCCAAGCCTTCAAAATCTGCCACCTCTTCCTCCTCCCTCTTCACCCCCATCCCCTCATTAGGATTCCTATTGCCTTGGTTTGAGGATCCTAGGTGTTAGGTGGACACCTGAGAATAGCAAGTTTCTATAATAGCAATTGATCTACTAACACAAGGGCAGGAATCTGCAATGGTGGGATTTCAGGAAATGTCATATGCTAGTAGGAGATATATATGTAAGAAAGAAAGCCTTCCACGTGCTTTTCAAAGTGCATCAGGTAGGTGATGACCAACTCCATTGATGTGTAAAGATAGCCCTTGTAATACATTTTTTGTTCACTTTGAGTGTTCACAAATTATTCTGGGGTGACCTATTGAGTGATAGAGAAATGGACAAAGGTGAGGGTAGGATTGCTCTTTGAAATACTGGAATACCTAACCCTCACAGAACAGAATGAAGGTAATTTCATTGCTGCCACTTATAGGAAAATAAAGTGGCTCCACTTTAACCATTTGGTGAAATCTCTTTAGCCCTTTGGTTATCTCTACTGCTACAATTACAAAGGAGTAATTTTAAAATGGTCTCTTGTATTCAAGCGCTAAAATAAAATGGGCTGTCGGGGTATGGGATGTGGTAAGGAGACAAGAAGGTGATAGGTCAGCCCTGTTAGACTTCACTCTTTTTTTCTCATTTTTCCCCCCAGGCAGAGGAAGATGCTACTATGCACCCTTGTTGCCCTATTTTCCACTCAGTGGTCCTTATAGAAAGCTGTCTGGGAACAGCATCATTAACAGGTAAGTTAAATTGGCTAAAACCTCCTCATGAACTGCTGGTGTTGCTGCTTCAAGATATAGAGTATCATCTGGTGTGGTGGCTCATGCCTGTAATTTCAGCACTTTGGGAGGCTGAGGTGAATCACTTGAGCCCAGGAGTTTGAGACCAGCCTGGGCAACACAGCGAGACCTCCACAAAAATATAAATTTTTAAAAATTATCCTAGGTGTTAGTTGGTATGCATGTTAGGCTAGGCATGGTGGTATGCACCTGTAGTCCTACTACTCGGGAGGCTGAGGTGGGAGGACCCTTTGAGCCCAGGAGTTTCAGGCTGCAGTAAGCTATGATCACACCACTGCACTCCAGCATGGGTGACAGAGTGAGACCCTGTCTCAAAACAAGCAAACAAACAGAAAGTACAGAATGCATAGCTGCCATTCACAAGTCAGGGAAGAGCCGTTCTGCCACAGAGTGCGATGAGAAGAACTTGAGCTTTGGAGTCAGACAACCTAGCTTCACAGTCTACCTCAGGCAAATGACCTAACCTCTTTTCGTTTCAGCAATATACATCAAGGTACACAGTTGTTGCTCAGTAATTGTTTGTTCCCATCATTTTCTTTCCAGGTCACTGGAATCTACAAAGCCACCACAATCACTGCTTTCCAGCTTGCGCCTGTGGTATCTTCATGAATTTTCTTCCATAATTGCACCTGAACTCTTGCTTTATCAAACAGACAAGGACATCTGATTATTCCAGCCCACCATACTTCTCAGAAATACAATCTTCTGACCTGTCTGAATTTCTACTGGAAGAGAACTTACCAGGCCTCTGGAGCCTGTGACAGCAGCTTATAAAGGAAAGTAATAAAAGAAAGTGGAGGTGAACCATTTTGCGCTCCTTTTCAAGAAGGAGGGTAGGTGTGGTTTTTAAGATCAAGCCAACTTGTCTAAAATTTCTTCCTCCTCTTATTTTGATTAGACGTCTTCGCTGACATCCCATCCCTTTCCTAAGGTCTGGTGGAGTATACCAAAAGAAGAACTTCTGGAAGCTTTCCTTTTTTTTCTCAACAGAGATGGTTTCTATATCCTGTGTTGTGAGTAGAATGTAGTAGGTACTACAGGCCTTCTTTCTCTTATTTCATATAACTGAGGATTTTGACGTATGGATGCTATCCATGGGGAAGGAGATATATGGCTTCGAAAAACATATTTGGAAGCAAAAATATTGGGAGCCTGGGCCCATCTAGAAGTCTGACTCTAATTGGTGGTCCTCTAAATGACAAAATACCCAAATTCCCATTTTGGCACCTCTTGGTAACTGATATTATTATAATAGTGACAGGAGGAGGTTGTTGTCATAGTCCATTTGGGCTACTATAACAAAATACCTGAGACTAGGTGATTTATAAATAGCAGAAAATTATTTTTTACAGTTCTAGAGGCTGAGAAGTCCAAGGTCTAGGTCCTGGCAAGTTCAGTATCTGGTGAGGGCCTAATCCATAAATGCCACTTTCTTATGGCATCCTCTCATGGTGGAAAAGGCAGAAGGGCAAATTAATAAAGAAACAAACAAAAAGGGAGGAGGGATGAAGGCTGTGTTCTTACATGGCAAAGAGATAAAAGAGCAAAAGGCACGAGGGCACTCCTTTCAACCTCTTTCATAAGGTCACTAATCTTTAATTATCTCCTAAAGGCCCTACCTTTTAGTACTAACTTTTGTGATTAAGTTTCAGCATATGAATTCAGGTGGGGAGGCACGTTTAGACCACAGCAGTTGCTGATTGGGAAACTGTAAAATTGAAAATAGGAGACAGTCTGTAAGGTTTTGTCTGAGACAGGCATGAAGCAGCTCAAAGTCTACTCCCACGGTATTTGCAGGCATGAGGTCAAAAAGTTTCCCAAGTTTCCATGGGCCAGCTTGTGCTCAGTCTTTTCTTCATGGTTGCCGAAAACCTCAGGGAGGCTGTAGGGTGGTGGTGGTGGCAGGGAGTTGTTCTGATATCAGGAATATAATGAAGTCATGTCATTTTATAAAACAGCCACCGAGGCAGAGAGGTTAAAGGCTTGCTCTCTTTTGTTTTCTCTTGCCAGTTCTGCTCTATGTCTCAGTAGAACAGCAAGGAAAGGAGAAATTCTATGGGGGTGTGCATGTTAAGGGTGATAGTAGAGGGGTAGATGGTTTCCATAAAGTGGTGTGTACAAAAATGAGCTCCTGGGGGTAGTGATAAACAGCAAAGTCAAGAAAAAAAAATGGAAATATATTAAGATTTTCTTTTTGGAAACTATTATTAAGAATGTGCTTTTAGACATTATTTTGAAGTCTCTTTTATATTTTCAGATGCGACTTTCGATATTAATGGTGGAAACAAAAAATATCCTGCCTACATATCGCTTTCTTCTCAAAGTTTAAAAGTGGTTTCATTCAGCTTGTTTATTGGAATTTTATGACATTCTTGTAAAGTGTGCAGGATGATCTAATACCAATTCCATTCTGGCATCATTAATGAAAATAATATGAACTTGCAATGAGATGGACAAGGGTTTCAAATCTTAGCTCCATAGTTACCATTTGTATGACCTTGGCTAGTTAATAGCACTGTAAAACTCAACTTCATTTGTTCATTAAGTCTGGCTCTTTCTGTAACTATCTCAGAGGGTGCTTATGAGGATAAAATGAAATAACCTATGTAAAATGTTGGCTGCCACAAGCACTAAGTAAATGTTTTCTTACGTGTGAGACTTCAAATCCATATCTGCCCTTTCAGATATTTGAGCTGCCACTAGACTATATATAGTTAGGTTTTTTTTTTTTTTTTTTTTTTTTTGTATACGTGCTGGCTCTGACACTGGAATTGAGGTGGAAAATAATAGGTATTATGCTCACCATAAGTGCTTAAAGGCACTGGGAGTGTAATATAAACTCCCAAGTGTATTAACTGTGATGAATTAGACTTTTACTAGTACGGATGACCTCCCTGAATCCATACTGACCACAGTTCATCAAGATTACTGCTATTACACCAAGCTCTATGTTGAGGAGTACAATCTCACTAATTAAAATTTTATAGGGCATGTACACTGGCATTCTGTCAGCATCCTGATAAGCTTTTATTAATGACTGCCTTAGGCCTAGGGTACCCTCTCCTAACATTCTAGCACCTGGGGGAGTCTTTTTGGTCTTTGCTGGTGTCAGGTATCCCAGTTTATTCATAGGGGAGGGGCGGTAGGAGAGGGAGAGTAATTTGATTCTGCCTTGCAGTAAGGCTGAGATTCTCAGCAACAACCATGCTGGCCCAGCCTCTCATTGAGCTGACTTTGAGCTGATTTTCTCCTGGATTTCTGGGTCCTTTCCCTTTTCTCCTTTTCTCTGTTTGGTTCTTTATACTGTCTACTTTGCAGAAGCTGCTTCTTCTACCTGTTCCCCAGGGTTCTGCCCTTGGCCCCCTTCTTTTTCTCCTGCCATACTTGCCTAGGATTGTCTCACCCACACCCACATCTTCAGCCGCATCCACCTGTATACTTATGCCTGCCAAATTTTTATTCCTAGCCTGAGTGTCCAAACTACAGGGACTCTGCATTCTGTTTTCCTGTAGGTACCTCAAACTCATTATGTTAAAAAAAGTCTCTTAGATTTACACGTGCTGTTTCATTCATGCAGCCTGAATCACAGAGTGTCATCAATATTAATCCAAATCCAGGGACTTGGGAGTCCACAATGACTCCATGACCATAGCAAATCACCCGGTAAGGCTTGCTAATTCTATTACTTTATGATTTCTGAAATTTCCCTTCTTCTCAATCACTTTCTGATTATGAGAAGAGCCTAGTGGTTAAGAGCACAGGCTTTGGGTCTGATTCCTAGTGTCACCACTTGCCAGCCATGAGGCCGAACAAGGACTTCAGCCACGGTTTTCTAAGCCTTGGTTTCTTTATCTGTAAAATGAGGATAACCTTTGATTTGCTGTTTAAACCAGTTAATGTTCAGTACCTCGGCCATGAGGAGCCGTACGTATGGTTAGGTTTTATTCAGTTTCTCATTTCTTCTCCGCTTGACCAGCTGAGTTCTCCTTTTGCAAACTTTTTGCAAACTTACTCAGTTATCTTTTTGCAAACTCACATGTACCTAAGATTCACCTGGAGGGACTTTTGTTGCTCCTGAGATTGCTGGGCCCCATTCCAGAAAGTATGCATTTCTAACACATTCCCAGGTGATATGCTTTGGCTGTGTCGCCACCCAAATCTCATCTTGAATTCCCATGTGTTGTGGGAAAGACCCTGTGGGAGGTAATTGGATCATGGGGGCAGGTCTTTCCCGTGCTGTTCTTGTGACAGTGAATAAGTCTCACAAGATCTGATGGTCCTATAAGGAGGAGTTTCCCTACACAAGTTCTCTCTTTTCACCTGCTGCCATCCATGTAAGATAAGACTTGCTCCTCCTTGCCTTCTGCCACGATTGTGAGGCTTCCCCAGCCACAGGGAACTAACTGTACATACATTAAACCCTTTGTCCTGTATAAATTACCCAGTGTCAGGTATGTCTTTATCAGCAGCATGAAAATGGACTAATATACCAGGTGATGCTGACTGCTGCTCCTAGGCCTACACCTGGATTGCACCAATGGTCTAAAGGTCTCTTGGCCTGCAATCTCCCCACCCGCATCATAGCTGCTCCACAGTGCTGTCAAAGGCATCTTTCTAAAGCGTGATCCAATCTTTACATAAAATTGGTTGAATTTCCTAGTAGCTGCTAAGCATTTACAATGTGGTTAGATATAGCTCTGAGTGACTAACATCAGTTAACTTATTTAAAGCTGAGAAAAGCTCTGTGAGGTAGACAATATTATCTCCATTTTACAGATGAGAAAACCAATGCATAGAGACCTTGTATAACTTGTCCAAGACCCAAGGTAGTAAGTTTCAGAGCCAGAATTTTAGACCAGATTCCAGCCCTCATCTCTGGAGCCAATGTACTCACTGCCCTTCTTCCCCTGCTATTTCTCCACCTTAAAATCTTCCAAAGAGCAATACCCTCCAGGATTTAAACTCAACAATTGGCATGGCCTATGTGAATTGTTCTTTTTTTTTTTTGAGACGGAGTCTTGCTCTGTCGCCCAGGCTGGAGTGCAGTGGCCGGATCTCAGCTCACTGCAAGCTCTGCCTCCCGGGTTCACGCTATTCTCCTGCCTCAGCTTCCGGCGTAGCTGGGACTACAGGCGCCCGCCACCTCGCCCGGCTAGTTTTTTTTGTATTTTTTAGTAGAGACGGGGTTTCACCGTGTTAGTCAGGATGGTCTCGATCTCCTGACCTCGTGATCCACCCGTCTCGGCCTCCCAAAGTGGTGAATTGTTCTTCATTCACCACCCATTACCTTGTTCCTTGAGTCTGGCCATTACAAACCGGTTTGGCAAGTACATTTTCCCCTGCACAAGACACCAAGACACTTCTATCTCCTTGTCAAATTTTTTCTTTTTTTTTTTTGAGACAGAGTCTCACTCTGTTTCCCAGGCAGGAGTGTAGTGGCGTGGTCTCTGCTCACTGTAACTTCTGCCTCCCGGGTTCAAGCGAGGGACTCCTGCCTCAGCCTCCTGAGCAGCTGGGATTATAGGCGCCCACCATCACCACCTAGCTAATTTTTGTATTTTTAGTAGAGAAAGGGTTTTACCATGCTGGCCAGGCTGGTCTTGAGCTCTTGACCTCAGGTGATCCACCTGCCTCGGCCTCCCAAAGTGCTGGGATTACAGGCGTGAGCCACCATGCCTGGCCACCAACTTTTATTCATCCTTTGTAAAGCTTGGCTAAGAACCTCTTGTGAGAGGTCTTCCCAGCTCTTCCTCAGCAGCTGCGGATTAAAGACCCTCCTTTTGTGGAAATTCCCCT
Source organism: Rhinopithecus bieti (assembly GCF_001698545.2). Lineage (NCBI taxonomy): Eukaryota > Metazoa > Chordata > Mammalia > Primates > Cercopithecidae > Rhinopithecus > Rhinopithecus bieti. The sequence continues at coordinate 529,670 of NW_016803114.1, forward strand.
AGCACCGAGCACTTAGCTATCTTTTGAAACTATACCACGTACACGTGCTTGCTTGTCTAACCCTTCACCAAACAGTGAGCACCCCCTTAAGGGCAGTACAAACTCTTACCATTATATCTGGGAAGTAGTTAATAACTCTGTTAATGTTTGAATGTAAACTACAACCAATGGCACTTTTAAGCCCTCATCTCCTACCTCCTTTCTGGGTTCCTTCTTTGGACTTCCCCTTATGACTATATTGCAAAACTGGTCTTAATTCTTTTAAAAAGATTTTATTTATGTTTGTTATTTCCCTAACTAGAAAATGTAAAATATAACAAATATTCACATACCTACCACTCAGTTTTAATAACTTTTAAGATTTTACTTTATTTGCTTTAGATCTTTAAAATATTATTATAAGAAAATACATGGAATTATCAATTTCCTAGTTAATCAAAATAAACTTAATCTCAAAGAGTTTTTGTTTATATTTAGTTTCCATTTTAATTAACCTATTGTCTTAGTTTATTTGTGCTGCTATAACAAAATACCAATGACTGGGTAATTTATAAAGAACAGAAATTTATTTTCTCACAGTTCTGGAGGTTGGGAAATCCAAGATCAAGGCACCAGCATCTGGTGAGGGCCTTCTTGCTGAGTCCTCACATGGTAGAAGATAGAAGGGCAAGCTAACCGCATGCTGCATGAAGACTCTTTTTTTTTTTTTTTTTTTTTTCATTCAGAGATGAGGTCTTGCTGTGTCATCCATGCTAGGGTGCAGTGATGTGATCATAGCTCAATGAAGCCTCAAACTCCTTAACTCAAAGATCATCCTGCCTCAGCCTCCTGAGTAGCTGGGACTACAGGCACATGCTGCCATGCCTGGTTAATTTTTTTTTTTTTTTTTTTTTTTTAGGTTTTTAGAAGTGGATTCTCACTATGTTGTCCAGGCTGGTCTCAAACTCCTGACCTCAAGTGATTCTCCTGCCTCAGCTCCCTGAAGAGCCGGGATTATAAGTGCAAGCTGCTGTACCTGGCATGAAGGATCTTTTTTAAGGCCCTTATACCTATTCATGAAGGAGAAGCTCTCATGGCCTAATCACCTCTTAAAGGCCCCACCTCTTGATACTATGACACAGGGAACACCTCAGTTTTGGTGAGAACACATTCAAACCATAGCACCTACACATGAGAGACTTCTGGAATGGCAGAGTAACACTTCCAAAAGTCTGCTCTTCCACAAAACTATGAGAACACTGGAAAAAATTGTTAAAATCAACTTTTTCAGAATTCTAGAAATTAGCCTGAAGCTTTCAACAACCTAGGGAGTGCTTATTTAAGAAGAAAATGGCTGAATATTGGTAAGAAGAGTGAGCTTTGTGTTGTTTTAACTCACCCTATTCTCATTCCTCTCTAGCCAACTCTGTGGCAGCCTTAAAAACCAGCAGCCTTGTATTCAAAGTGCTTGTGAAAATTAGCAGCCTAACAGTCATGAAAAGGGGATGAGGAGGTTTGGAACTCTGAAAAAGAGCTCCATCCCCAGAAAACTGTCACCATCTGTGGGACTCATTGGAGAAACCCCATTTACAGAGCCTTTTTTTTTTTTTTTTTTGAGACAGTTTCCCTCTTGTTGCCCAGGCTAGAATGCAATGGCGTGATCTCGGCTGACCGCAACCTTCGCCTCCTGGATTCAAGTGATTCTCCTGCCTCAGCCTCGAGTAGCAGGGATTATAGGCATGTGCCACCATGCCCGGCTAATTTTGTATTTTAGTAGAGATGGGGTTTCTCCATGTTGGTCAGGCTGGTCTTGAACTCCTGACCTCGGGTGATCCGCCAATCTCAGCCTCCCAAAGTGCTGGGATTACAGGCGTGAGCCACTGCACCTGGCCAGAGCTTCTTATTTGATCTGATTCAGAGCTTCCCCAGGGTATTGGTTAAAAGCAATCAGTGGCAATTATTTAACATTGCAATCATGTGAAAGTCAAACAAAGACTATCTAAAATCTTTTTTTTTTATTTTGAGATGGAGTCTTGCTCTGTCGCCCAGGCAGGGGTGCGGTGGCACAATCTTGGCTCACTGCAACCTCTGCCTCCTGGGTTCAAGAGATTCTCCTGCCTCAGCCTCCCGAGTAGCTGGGACTACAGGTGTGTGCCACCATGCCCAGCTAATTTTGCCCAGCTAATTTCACCATGGTGGCCAGGCTAGCCTTGAACTCCTGACCTCAAGTGATCTACCCATCTTGGCCTCCCAAGATGTTGGGATTACAGGCATGAGCCACCACGCCCAGCCCCAAAATCTTAAGAGGAAGATTTGGGAAGTGGATGTCCACAGTGGAATTTGAAAAGCTACAACATATTCCTGGGATACATGTGTAAGACTGTGTGCATGTGCAGAAAAGACCTTAAAACGCCCTAATTTATTACCTCTAGATGACTTTATGGCCCTACACAAGCAAGAAGTGAAAAAAAATGGTAAGAAATGCAAAGAAACAGTAAAGTATGGCCCATACATGGGGATAAAAAACTATCAGTAGAAACTACCCCAAGTAAGCCCAGATGTTAGACTTTCAAGCAAAAAATTTTAATCTACTATCATAGTATGTTTAGAGAACTAAAGAAAACTGTGTCTGAAGAACCAAAGGAAAATATAAGGATGATATCTCACTGAATGGAGAGTATCAATAAAGAGAGAAAATTATTAAAAAATTACCAAATTACCAGATAGAAATTCTAGTTTATATTTGTGTAGTAAATGAAATGAAAACTTCAATAGAAGGATTTTATAGCAGATATGAGGAGGCATAATAAAGTATCAGCAAACTTGAAGATAGATCAGTTGACATTATCTAATTTGAGGAATAGATAGAAAAAAAGAATTTAAAAAAATTTTAATAGAGCCAGAGCCTTGTTGGGCACTGTGGCTCACACCTGTAATCCCAGCATTTTGGAAGGCTGAGGCAGGTGGATCACGAGGTCAGGAGATCGAGACCATCCTGGCTAACATGCTGAAACCCTGTCTCTACTAAAATACAAAAGAAATTAGCCAGGCATGGTGGCAGGTGCCTATAGTCCCAGCTACTCGGGAGGCTGAGGCAAAAGAATGGTGTGAACCTGGGAAGCGGAGCTTGCAGTGAGCAGAGATGGCACCACTGCACTCCAGCCTGGGCCACAGAACAAGACTCCATCTCAAAAAAAAAAAAAAAAAAAAAAAAAAAAAAAAAAAAAAAAAAAAAATAGAGCCAGAGCCTTAACAATCTGGGGAACATCATGAATTGCAACAACATATACAGGATTCCCTAAAGGAGATGAGAGAGAGAGAAAGGAACAAAAGAATATTTGAAGAAATAATGGCCAAAACTTATAAAATGTGATGAAATACATTCATCTATACATCCTAGAACCTCAACAAATTCCAAGTAGAATAAACTCTGAGAGATTCACACCAAGACATATAATCAAACTGTTAAAAGTCAAAGATGGAAAGGGAATCTTGACAGCAACAAGAGAAACAAACAAACAAACAAAACAAACAAACAAAAACCCTCATAATGTACAAGAAAGTCTCTATGAGACTAACAGCTGATTTCTCATCAGAAACCATGGACATCAGAAGGCAGTGGGACATACCAAAGTGCTCATGAGAAGAGTGTCAACAAAGAATTCTCCATCCATCAAAATTGTGCTTCAAAAATGAAGGAGAAATTAAGTTATTCTCAGATAAAAACTGAGAAAAGTTGTCACTTGAAGCCCTGAACAAAAAAGGATTTCATAATAGAATGCTTCAAAGTGAAATAAAAGGACACTAAACAGTGATTTGAATCCACATGAATATATAAACAAAAGTAATCAATAAAAGTAAATAAGTAAACATAATAGGCAATAGAAATGAATTTTTTTAACAGAAGCAGGATTTTAATTTAAAAAAATATTTTGTTCTAATTTGATCTTATTTGTAACTATTTTTTTCTCCTAATTTAAAAGATAAATTAGGAGAAATTATTTCTGCATAAAGAAATAATTATGAAACTATTGATGACATTATAATGTATAAGCATATAATTTGGGTGACAGCAGCACAGAGAATGGGGGAGGGAACAGTGCTATATTACAGCAAAGTCTTTGTATAAAATTGAAATTAGTTTAGAATTAATATGAACTAGATATTTTGAAGCTAAGGTGTTACTTGCAGTCTCCAAGCAGCCATTCAAAAAGTAACCAAGGGTAAAAAAAAAAAAAAAAACAATGGAATTAAAACAGAAAACATCTAGTTATGCAAAAGTATGCAATAATGGAGTGATAAAAACAAAATACATAAGATATATAAAAAACAAATAGTAAAATAGTAAACATAAATTTTAACTTGTAGGTAATTACCTTAAACATAAATGAATTAAAAACTAATAAAAAGGCAGAGATTAGCAAAACAGATTTTTAAATCTGATACAACTATGTGCTTTCTAGAAAATACTTTAGCTCCAATGGCACAAATATGTTAAGAGTAAAGAGTAAAGTATGCTATGAAAAAAAAAAAAAAA